>NC_135477.1:11699153-11953629 GCF_052094955.1 Ictidomys tridecemlineatus
TTCTGCAATTAAGTGCTAAAGCCTAAATTTAATTAAGTAGGTAGCAGTTAAGTTGAACATCATATTTTGTAAAGAAAACTTTTCTCTTAGATCTTCATTTTGGCTACTGGAGATAAACAATTGGTTTGGCAGAACAAGGTGTTCTTAACATCAAATTTGTCACACCTACATTAGCTATACTACCCAGGTGAGTGTCACTTTTACCTCTACAATGTCAGGGCAGGAATGAACAGGGGTTCCTATAAATTTTGTTTGAGCTTAGTATTGTATGTCCTTAAAGTAACTAAAATACAATGATCTTAGGCCACACTGAGTAAATTTACTCCTTGAAAACACCAGTACGTCATGTTGTAGCATTAAACTGTTTTTTGCAAACTGGAAAGAATCAAGTTGTTTTTGATAATTTGCAACTTATTAATATTCACATCTGGGGTACTTTGGTTATAATCCCCTGCCGTCTTTGGCCAAGGCCAAAAGCCAAAACCTTTCATTTAGATAAATGATATGATAAAATATTTCATATTTTAAAGTTCATTTTCTTGAATTTAACAACTGAAGACCCAAAGCAATGACTTGCTGTTGAACACAATAGTCATTTAGAATCTAATTGAAGTACCACAGGTAGATATGATTTTTATCTATCTATCTGTCTATATATAATTTTAATATTATCTTTATGTATGTAAGTAAATATTACATGGCTAGGATGAGTTAAACCAGGAATTTAATTTTATTATCAATAGACAACTTAAATTTTTGGATTGCAAAGCAGTTAAAGTTAACAAAGTACTAATAGTTTGTTAATATTTAAATAAGATAAGAATGGCTGTTTAAAAAAACTAAAGTTTAAATTGATTGAGTTGTCTTCTTCCATAGATGAGTGAATTAAATGCTCTCTGGGCAGAGTGTTAATTTGTAGCTTATATTTTATTTTTAGAGTAATTTCCTAGTAATTTTCTGAAAGCATTTTCATTAACCAGAGCTATGAATGTACATTTGAGAAGGTTCTGCATTTTATGTTAACATCCAAAAAGTAGTCCTTTCTCAAGTGTTCTGCATACTGTAGCGCTTGTTCTAGCATTAGGGGTTTTCCAAATCGGTTTGTTACTTGGCTTTGGCTTACCATGAGAGGGTTTGACTAATTATTCCTTTAATTTCAGTTGTTTGATATAGATGTAAGATTTATGGAATAGGAGCTTGAACCCAATGTCCCCCCCACACACTCAAATAATATGATTTTGAGAGAGAGACTATCAAACACCTGGATTGTTGTCACATCTAAAGTTTTAACGTGAAGCATTGTGTAAATGTTTAAACTAGAAATGCTATCAGACTGACTAGAAGTTTAAAGTTACTTCTAGTCAAGGTGGTTATGTTTGCACCAAAACAACAAAAACTTTAAAAAGCTGAATTAAAGCAAGTTATAATTCTAAACCCTTCATTCTATAGGCCAGAGAGCAACATTGTTCCCATTTTTGTGAATACTTTCTTTGTATAGAAATAATCTTGACAAACCATGTTTCTGAAATAAAACAATTTGCTCAGATACAAAGCTGAATAGCATATTCCAATTAGCTGTTATAAAAATTTATCACTGGAACCTGTAACCTTTCTGAAGAAGGGCAGGTCCTTTCTGCTGTCTTAATTATTGTGATTTCTAGCCACTGAAGACTGGCTAAACACAGTAAAAATATACTGAATACCATTTATTTGTATATATTAAGAATTTAAACAGCTCAACCTCAGTATTTTATTTTTATGGAATGGAGATATTTTGCTGTGATTACTGGAGTGTACATGGTGAATACAGTCCAACTATAGGTTTGCTTTAAAAGCACGTTTGTTTTCTACTTAAATTACTTCATACAGATTCAACTAATGTCTGCAGATACTCTGGAAAAATATATTTTATGTCTCTTTCAAATTTTACTACTCTGCCTTTGATTTCTTACTTTTCTTTTGTTTATTTCTCTTTCCAATTAAGCAGTAGAGATCAGGACCATTTTGTTTTGGATAATTTTTCACTGATTTGCAATGGGAAAGAATATAGGACACTGGGGAGGAAAAGCCCTCTCACTAAATAGGTTGCTCCTCCTCCTCCTCCTCCTCCTCCTCCTCAGCTCCATCAGCCACCTATGGAGTGGGGGCTGTCACCTTCCAGAGGCGGGTGTGTCTGCTAGGGATCCTGAGAGCTGATTCCCTTTCATTAACTTTGGTCATCTCTCACTGCTTTTTAATTTCAGTGTTCCTCCATGTATCATTTTGTACTCAGGGTATATAGTCTGGGGCTTAAATGGTTATTTTAATTCTTTGAAGCCTTGTTCTCCTTACTTCTTGTAAGCAATTCATTCATTACCTAAAGGTGAACACTTAACAAAATATATAGAAAATACGCTGTGTCTGTCCAGCATAGGAGGCCTGGTGCATTCCTTCACATCTACTCTGAAGATATGTTCATTCTCATAAAACATTGCCTTGAAGTTGGAGCATTTTAACATCAGAAAAGTAAGAGTGGTGCTCAGTGACAGGCCTTTTCTCTCGGGATTTTAGGTTTGCTTACTCAGATCTCATTGCACTGTGGATGTTTTCTTCTGACCTTTGGGGTCCAATTGGGTGATCACCTCGAATGGCACGCCTTATGCTCTCTTTTAATTATGTTTATCTGTGCTTTTAACTAACCTTAAAAAAAAAAGATTTCAGATGTTACAAGTCTAATTAAAGAGACAGACAAAGCACAGTTTATACTGTAGATTTTTTCTGCAGTTCAATTAATCAGCATGTTTTCTCTTTTAATTAAAACCATTTTAGTAAATTAAAGCCCACAGCAAAACACATATATAATTTGTTTGTAATTAGCTCTTAATTGGTGGTAGTTGAAGCTTAGCACCCTTGGTTTCTTTCTTCATGATTGCCATTTTATTAGCAGCCAGTCATTAATTAATCTTTTTTCTAATTAGCTTATAAAACTGTTGATGGCACATTATTGTAAATGTGATTTTAAGTTCAAAGCTTGTTAATAGGCTTTCTTACTTAGAAGAACAGAGATAAAGAAATTGCTGAAAACAGTACTACAGTTCTTTTAAAAAACTCTTTCTTATGGGGGCTATGTAAAGCATCTAACAGCTTATGGTTAATTTTTTAATGCTTTTTTTCTCTTATGAATGGAATAAGTTGCTTGAATATAAATGTCTGTGTACAAGAGTAATTTCAACAGTATAGCGTCTTTTCTGTGTCTTTTGGAATGCTGTAATCTACATATAACTTGAAGCCTTAATAGTCATCATTAAAACAGGTGTTATATAAACTATTTCACTGTTAAATCATAGTTGAATATGTGAATTATATCATGTATGGATGTGTATATCTGCTTATACCATATATAAGATTTGGTTTATGTGTATGTGTATTTGTATATATTTGATGTGTTTTAAAGTCAGGATTGTGCACAGTTGTACACACATGTAGACTCATGTTATGCACAAACAGATGCAAACATACGCCAGTCTCTGCTTTGCACCTTTTAAGATGACAGTGAAATTCAGTTATTTCCTCTGACAGAGAAAATGACTTGATTTAGAATCAGCGTTAAATGACTAGGTGTGGCATAGCTTATTTGCTGTCATCAGAGGTTTGGCATCTCAGGTATGATCCTGGGAAGAAAGGTCCCAATCCAGATGTGGACATCTAAGTTTACTGGAGCACATCCCATGTTCAGTTGTGGAATGAGTGAAACCCATTAGTCAACGTTATATTCTTGAAGATTACTACCAATTTTATAAAACTCCTTAACTGCTTGGCATTCCAAGTGGCTGTTTTTTAAAAAATCAATTATTACTGCAAAGTTTTTTTTTTTAAGTTTTTAAAAACATAGCATTCCCAGTTATTCGAAGTGCTTGTTCTTATTTGCTTCATGAACTTTGCATGTGATTTCAACTTTGACTATTTCTTTGCTTATTTTTTAGAAGGCATTTCACGATGCCATGCGAGAGACACTAGAAAGGGATAGCTGACAAGGAAAAAATTAAAAATTGGATAAAAAGTAAATGAATAATGTCATATTACTAAAAAGATGAGAGGCTAATTTGTGCCGACTTTTTGCTAATTTTGTTCAAGCCTCAAAATGAGGAGCTGTCACCCGTTCTGTGTAGCACTGATGACAGTGCCAATGATCCATGAAATAAGCTGCTGCTGGCTTTGTTCTGATAAGAATGAACAAATCTGCACAATGTTCGGCTCCCAGAATCTCATTTTCATACTTGCATGCAGGCTAAAAGAAATAAGCTGTTTGCAGGCTTGATTAATCAGACATTGGAGGGTTTTTTGTCTCTTTGATCTCTTTCGTCTCCTAGGTAACTTGCTTGACATTAATGTTGAGCTTGAGTAAAGACAATCAGGAATTGTCGACCAAACTGATATAAAAATTAAAGACCTTAACACTTTAAGTACTCCAGTAATGGTTCCGCTTTACTTCAGAAAACATCTGTTTTCATTTAATTAAAGAACAAAAGAGAATGGCATAAATATTTTTCATAGAGACCTATTATTCCATAAAAAGTTAAAGTATGATAATTGGTATTTTTAAATAAGTGCCTTGAAAGTGTTCAAAAGGGAGGAAAACTTCATAAATCTGTTACAAGCTAGTAATTTTGAGATGAGTAAAATATTTTATGAAATGGATAAGAAGTTTATAGTTGTGCTAGATTAAGCTGTTTGAATCAGATGCTTCAAATGATTATCAGCAAACTTTATAATGATAATATTTTCTGAACAAAACTAACTTTATTTTGAAGTTTGTCTTTAAAATATCTGTACCGTGCTATAAGGATGTGCCATTATATCTATTTTACAACCCAATATGATTTACACATGCTAAACCTGTAAAATTGAAAGGAATTAAAAAAATGTCGCCGTGCATTTGCTTGAGGTTATGCAGACGCTTTTACAAATCTTCCAAGTGGCTGTAAAGATGAATGCCTCAAGGGTCCAGCCAGGGCCCTGCTTTTCCAACCAGCTAAAGCCCTTATCTTAAATCCAAGCAAAGTACCATTAATCTTTTTGAAAGACCTTTTATGGCTTTTAATATATCCCAAATTAGAACATTTTACACCCTTGGTTCCTGAAATATGGTGATAAAAAGCCTTTAGAGCTTAATTTTCCTTACCGCATGCTCTGACCAATTTGCAGTTCTTTGTGATAATGTTTAGACACCTTAATTAAAATGCAGCAAAATATTGGATGTTCTATATGGAAAATGCTGATACTTTGGCTACACATACAAGAAACTCTGTATATTTTTTTATTCATTTAAAAAAATGTCTTTCCACATTGTGTTGCTGTAGTTATCTGATGACCTAAAACAGTTTTTTAATATAAAAACCATTGACCAAGCTTTTGTGATGTTTACATTGGGCAGGAAGATGCATTTTTCTTTTTATAGAAGCAAAAGGGGGCTTCTTGTCGGCCTGTTTTATTTGTTTGTAATACTGAAATAGCGCAGTATTCCTTTATATTCTGGAACTCGAGGTAGTCATCTTGCTGGGAAAACTACATTTTTCCCTCAACCGTATTTTCCATTGAAGGCCTTATTATCCTTTTACGTTTCCAGATAGTTCTTGTTCTTTTTTCTTTCCTCACAGAAATAAGTGAAACACTAATTTTTAAGCACATGAGGGACTATGACTTTTCACCATCATTACAAGCTAAAACAGTTTTCTATTTAATGTTTATCAGTTGAAGAACATTCCATTTAACGTAACCCATGGTAATAAGGTACAGTTAGAGAGTATACTTTTTACAGGAACAAGTCGGTTTGTCTGAAAGTGTTTCTATGGACCTGATAACTGCTTGTATTTATTTAGTTCACAAAATGATGGACCTATCTCATGTGAATGCTTTCTAATGCATTCTAATGAGTCATTTTTAACAAGTTTATACTGTGTGTTAAGATTGTATGCACTGAGCCTGTACTGTGTTGGGTTTAGCTGTGGCCTTGCTGGAACATGAGGGGTTTCCATTCTCAGAGTGGGTGAGTGTGTTAAGGTGGAGAGCCCACAGGAGTCAAGTGGCTGCTGTCCACACACTGAGATCCGCCTTGGTTTGTCTTTTTGAATCCAGAAAACTCACACTGGGAAATTGCAATAAGTTTAAAATATAAAGCTTAATTTAAAACAGTTTTAGAAAATGATTTTCTTAAATGGCTAGTGGCGTATAGAAGAGATGGTTTGAATTGTTTTTATTTCTTACCCAAAGTCTAGGCTTAATTTAAATATAAGATAAATTAGCTGAGTCCCTTTGAGCGGATGGAAAAACTGTATTATATATATCACATTTGCATTTGGTATATAAATACATACGAATGGAGTTAATGGAAAAATACAGATTATTTTCTCCCTCCATGCTGGGAATAGAGCTCAGGGCTTTCACATGGTAGGCCCATGCTCTACTACTGAACCACACTCCAGCCCCCAAAGTATAGATTTTTATGTTTTACCTTTGTAGGATCTGTGTGAATGTGGGTAGCCTCTTGTGCATCATAAACTCAAGCTGAAAGCTGTATTTTCTCGCAGAAGATGGCTTTTTAGGTGTGCAGACTGCTCCCCTAGTGTCCTATTGTGCTTTTATATTTCTGTGTGAGCAGAAATGATGTGTGTCACTTTAGGATGAAAGTATTTAAGAGCCGGTATAAGACCCTTTACCTCTTCTTGTGCCATGTTGACTGTGAAGGCCAGGTGTGGAGGGGCTGGCAGCACAAAATGGAAAGGCCTGCCCGTTCACAAGGACTTCAAGCAAAACAAATAAAAGCTTGGCCAGTGAGATTGAGGATTTGTTTGGTACTGCAGTGGTGACCAGCCTAACTCAGTGGGTGCTAACTTGAGGTTTTACTGGTGTCACAAGTAGAAGGTTTTTCAGTGGGTATGAATTCCATCTTAATGAAAAATGTCACACAGCATCCTTCCAAAGTTTCGACAATGATGCTACAACCCTTTGATTCTTAGCCTTCTTTTGGTTGACTTAGGTGAATTTTTCTATAATAAAGAGCTGGGAGTAAAAGAAGAACCAGCAGAACAAAGTCTTCATTGAGGCCGCTTGCTCTCCTCGCCCGCAGCTTGAAAGCAAGCCTTGTTGGTTCAGTGCTGTGTCTCCAGCACCTAGAACATGCCTGGCAAAATTGTGCATTTGTGCTGTCATAAAGTGTGTTCTTGTAGAAAAGATGACAACAGCAGTGTTAACATTGGTTTGAGTTCAGAGTGTATACTAAGTTTGGTCTGCTTTCTCAAGTGAGCTCTCAAGTCATGATTAGTCATTCCTTCTTCAGTGGCTGTTCTGTTGGTGTTGACCGGTTCAGCACCTTGGCTTGATTCTTAGCTTCCTTCCATTTGCGTATGTTTTATATACATATTCTTAACTGAAACTCTTTCTCCCATTTATAAGCGCCAGCCAGTGCTTGATTACCACTTGTCTGTTTTGCCCTAAAGGAAACTGATCTCCAAGATAAGCTGAAAGACATGTCAAGCATGCCAGACCTTGCTTTCCTAACTTGGCTTCTTTCCTTACACATGTGCTGTTGACCTCTTACAATGCCTTCCTGTTGGCAAGAAGATCCCTAAAGTTTTAGGCTTTGATGTGTTGTCTTTAGGGTGGCTTCCGGGTCCTTTCTTCTCATCCACTAGTCTGCATGCATGTCTACCAATAAGCATTAGGTTGAGTGAAGGAATACAAAAAAACAAACACTGGAAAGGTTTGACCTTCATTGTTAATCTGGGCTCTCAACAGATCTGATTGAGCCCTCTGTGTATGCTGGGCATTTTAAAATCAGCATCCCTGACCTGGAGATACTTTGTGGGGAAAAGCTGTGAAACCAGAAAAGGGCTGGAGAAATGCAGAAGCAAGAACGGTGATAGAATGAATTAGAGAAGACTTTGGGGGGGGGGGGAGGTTAATTTTGAATAACTCTTGTGGGACTGGCAGTTGGACATTAGGGAGGTACGCAGAGGGCCCTGCCCAGGGAATACCTGGGTCCTGGGGTCCAGCCTTTTCACTTCCTAGTACCCCTTATATTCTTTTCTCTCTCAGATACTTAAAAGCTGTTGCCCATCATGCAGAGTGCATTTATGAAGTAGTAATTAGCTTTCCCATGTTTTATTAATCCCATCTGTGACTGCCAATCAACGCTTCTGATCAGCATGAGATAACTGGTGTGACCGTACTGAGTTGCTGTAATTCTAGCCCAGAGCAAAGAAAGTTGATGTCTCTGTCAGTCTGTGCAGCCTTATCAGGACAAATTCCTGTTCAGCTGACTAAAATGCTAGGGTAGCTTGAAGAGCCTCATTACTACCTTTGTGGACCCTCAAGGGGCCTCTGTTTGGGAAGGATTTCCATCCAGGAGACGGCGCAGCTAGGGTTGAGTGTTGGGAGGGAAGGGAGATATGGGCCATATCTATGTATTCATTCTTCTGTATTCAAGGGACCTGAGCATAGGATTTCTCAGTTCTAAAATGTAGCTTTCTTACCCACACATTTTCAGTTATTGGTATTATAATTCTTGTATTAGCTAGAATATTTATTTTTACATTTTTTTTCCTTCTTTGTGATTCTTAGCTTGGTGTAAAAATTGCCAAAGCAATTGCCTGTCACAAGTTTGTAAAAGCCAAAAAGGAGGCTGAAAACTCTCAGGCTGCTCGAAAAAAGAAGAAACTTGCATGGGGGTGAGTTCACTTCAGATTTTTAGTAGTTATTCTACTGATCTCATAGGAATTGTAGAAAGCCTGCTAATACATTTTGTGAATCCAATTTGTACAGAACTGTTCCTTACTTTATTGTTTGTATCTTTGCTGAATGTTTATCAGATTATAAATATGAAGGCCTTTTTTTACCGTTTGATGTTTGTTTTGTAAGCAATGGAGTATGTGTCGTTTTTACATTTGTTTTGACTTTGATCACTTAGTAAACATGTTACTTTAACAAATTATTCTATTTTAAAAATAAATTGAAATTTTTATGTTCTTCATTTTAGATTTGAAGCAAAGAAGAGATGGGAAACCAAAAGCAACATGGGATATATGTAATTTGTCAGTTCTTCAAGACACTTGCAGAATTTACTGAAAAGATTTTCCTACTTAGGTTAAATATATCAGGAAATTGTTAGAAGTAGAAAAATAAGCATAAAACTATGGAGTTGATTATCAACTCTTTTCAGCCTTTTCATAAGGAGTTCTTTCTATTGAAGTGGATGAAATGAAGCATTTTATTATTTATGTAAGGAATCTAAGCATACATACGAGAAAAGAAATGGGATTTTATTTATTTATTTGTATAGACCTACAGTATAAAATCAATTTTGCTTTTCATATGTTTGTTATAGCATAGCCTGTGAGGTCCTTGTACTTGCTTATCTGTTCTTGGCATAACTACACTTTTTCTGGAATTATATTTTTAAGATTGGCTTTTGTTTATAATGGATTAGTTATAAGTGCAAGTAAGTCTCAATTGATGCTGTCTTTACAAATGACTTTAATTACCCTGATGTCATCAAAACAACTTTTTTATTGGAGGCACTAGAGTTGGTATTTCAAAGTCACATATTAAAAGCAATTGATATATTTTGCATACCTTCTGATTATTTTTGCATACCTTCAATCGGAAGGTATGCAAATACTACAGAATGTAGTATTTGGAGGATGGTTTAAATTCAGCATGACCTAGAAATGTTTTCCTAAATATCTTGTGACCTTGTCATTCTTTAAATTGTGAGATGATTCTTGGTATAGAAAGTGGTAAAATTACATTAAGCAGACAATTATAACTCAAGATAACATAACTTTGAATTGTCTAAGAACTGGTTTGTTTTTATTCTCTTCCCCATTTCTCCTTAACAGATAGAATGAATGAATGAATGAATGAATGAATGAATGAATGAATGAATGAATGAATGAAGCTGAGAAGAGGAATGGTCCCACAGGAAGTAGTTTTCATTAGATGTGTGTTTCATAGTCCTAATGGGAAGGGGCTTTGAGAAATCATACAATAAGCTGGTAAGGAAGTCCACAGTTGAACCTAGGTTATAAATAGTAATAAAACTTTATTCATTTATGGTGTTGCATTTAACTTTTTTATGTTCTAGAATAAGTGAATAATTACTTGTTATTTAAGAGTCCAAAAAAAGCAAGAAAAGTCATATCTTGCTTCTGTATAGTTGAGGAAAGCTGATGTAGAGAAAGCAAGATTTAGGAGATTGTGCATCTAGTAATTTATCATGAACAAATATTCAGACCAGATATTGGGAAGCTGTATATTTTTTAACATAGTATTCCTTGTTCCATTTTATAGATATTATCAAGTACTAGTTACCTACAGCATTCATTTTAGACTCCTAAAGAGACAATACAAACTTAGAGCACAGGAACCTTTCTTCTACAAAGCCATTGTGGAAGAGGTATCCATGACATAATCCACTGGTTTTGCTGCAGTATGAAAAATACTGTCTTTGAGCACTGGGTGGTGAAGGTATTCTCATACATAGGTCCCCAAGACAAGATTTCTCTTTGACCTCTGCCTTGCCCCTGCCTCCCCCACCCCAATATGTGCTTCCTTTGGCATTTAGTGACCCCTGCAGGTGCTTCACACCTTGCTTCTCCTGCTGAGGCCTCACCAGAATAGCTTCCTATAGGGTTGTATCTGAGAGTCTCTGAATGAAGGCTGGCCTCCAAAAGCCCTTCTTCACCCCTGTTTGGTGCTAGCAACTGCTCCTACAGTGCCCCCCAGTTCATGGTTATGTCTGTGGCAGCATTTTAACTGAGTGGAATTCAGTGGTGGTGGGGTCAGATGCAATAGGGGACTCACTTGACAAGGGAACCCTATCTCCTATGATGTTCCTACTTGTTTAAGGGTATGAGCTGTGAAAAGCTTCAAAACACTGGTTCAGCCAAAGAGTGGGTGGAAAGGAAGGATGTTCAAGAGAGGAAGGAACTGGTGTCTTATGTTGGCCCTGCCTGCACCTTATTTGGGACCGGTTTTGTTTGATCAACCTTGATACAAATTAGACATTTTACTCATTATAAAGTGAAATGGGAGCATTATTCCTAGAGTACCCCTGTTGCCCAAGGGCTCTCCATTCCGATCACATTAAAATAAGGATTCTTTATGGATCAGTAATAACTTCAGTTCCTGAAGCTTCAACATGTGCATGACTACTACCAGAATGCTTGAATTAGATTAGTAATGTAAATGTCAGTTATTGTTAACTGAGATTAATATGTTTTAAGCCATTGGTATGGCATTAATGTAACTATGATTTATTGTTTAAGTACTTTAGGCTAAAACAGCTTACTAAAGAACAGTAATTTGGAGCTTTACAGCCCTGGTTTTGAGAAGTAAAGTTGGTAGTGCATTCTTGTGTAGGAGCCCTCAGGATGTTTCTGATTTTCAGCAGAACATTCTATTTCCTTCACCAAAAGGAGAGTTTGAATATATAATCTCAGGCTTGCTATAATTAGTTCTGATGACAGAGTTAAATACCTCAGCCAAGACTGTAAATCAGTAGTTAAACAGGTTTCTGCAACTGATCATAAATCTCAGACTCCATATTTTAAACACTTATTTTTGGGGGCAGACAGATTAAGGAGGGGCAGACCAAGGACAGGAATAAAATGTTATCTCAAGTTAACAACTTAGAACCTCACAGTTGAAATCTACTGATTTCCTTTATGCCTTTTGTCTAAAGTGTTCTTTTTAAAATATTTTAATAACTCAGCTTATTAACAACTTAGAGAAGTTTGAATTTAACTCAAAATATGAAGATGTAATTTACAGAATGTCTAAATTCTCATTTGTTAAAGATTATTATTTTTTTAGCAATGTGTTTTACCAAAAAATATTGTATGAATCTGATATTTAAATGCCCATTAAACATTTTTTTTTAAGAGAGAATAAAGTTTGGGGAAACAAGCTGATGTTATGTTTAGTACCATTTTGGAAAATTAACTCAGTGAAACCTAGTCATCTAACTCAGAACCAACTGGGACAATTGAAGTTTTTCAGTGTTGGCAGAAGTCACTTTTATTTTTAGTATCTGGCAGGGTTGCAAGTGCTTTGCATGTCAATTTAATATTTTGTCAAGCCAACTGTTTATTCATTGGCTTAAAATTTACACTCTACTAAAGTCTTAGCTCTGACTTTCATGAAACAAATAGTAATATTTGGACAAAATGTGTATATGAAAATCTTTTTCCAAAACCGAGCACAGGTTGGTATCTGTGGCATCGGTGTCTTCAAACCTGGTAACAGATCTTGAAAGTACTTTTAAAGGTTGAAGGTAAAACTCATAGCAACACAGTTCAAGTAGTTTTATTGTGAAACAATCAGAACATGTTTCCAAGTTTTCAAACTTAAGTGAGAGACTTATGCTGTAAAGCAGAATACAATAGAATAAGTTTGAGTGAACTGTCAAGATACATTTTATGAAGATATGTGGTTCTTGGCCATTGTAGAACACTTAGTGAGACCCATTTTATATTTCTGAGGTTGAGATTCTCTGTAGATTTTTAATCAAGTGAGCAGAACTGCGTTTTTACTTTATTATTTTATTTTTCTCTCCACACTACTCCCCCCCCCACACACACACACACATTAGCATGGTGGCAATCATCAGCACCCACTTAGGGAAAGGGGTTCTTTGGTCAGGAGCAGAGCAGCATGTGGCAGCTCAGGGTGGCTGTAAGGGAACTCAGAAAGGAGTCACAGTTTTGCTATGGTGTGGGAGTGGAGTGGAATGTTTCCTTAGTGGCACTTCCTCCTGCTCTTTGGTGGGTGTTCATTTTGCCAGGGTGTCTTCAAGTACAGCGGTGCCTTCTGAAAAGCTTCCTGTTACGCTGGCGCTGGTGATTTTGATCCCTGGAACACAGAGACAGGCCCTGGTGGAACAGTTTATGAAATGCCATTGCAGTATACTGTGTTTCTAGAGCTGCTTGTAAAATCAAGAATTATCTGAGGCATAATTATATTTTTATTGGTATTAGTAATCCCTTTCTAAATTCGTAGAAAAACATGAAAAATATCCCAAATGAGATGGCATTTTTAAGAAATCGATTTTTAGTTTTATGCCCAGGTCTGTTTTTTAAGGAAACAGAAATGCCCAGGAACAAAAAGGAGGGAGGGCAGTGCCTGAGAGAAACTTGGCTCCTATTGGTCCTATGCCAGCTTGCCTTCTGTGCCCATTCCTGAGTACCACCCTAGCAGCTGCAGCCAGTGCCACCTCATGGGCCTGTGGGCTGCTTCTTGCTGAATTGCTGCAGGGGGCCTGCTTGGTGACAGGTATGGAATGAGGTAATCTTTTCCCACCTCTCATTTCTGAAGGGTGTGTCCATCCAGTCATTACTTGTTCATTGAACCCAGAGCTTTAGAAACCAACAGCTACAGTACAAGCTGTAATTATTGATGTCTGTTTCATATTCATCTGTAAGTTCTGGCATTTGGTCAAGAAGTTAATATATCACTTCATCTTCAGGCTGAATGTGTCTCAGCTATCAAAGTTTTATTGTTTGATGGATAGCATACAATTATGACTGCCCAGGAAAAAAGGTGTTTTCATTTGTAAAGTGGGTGATACCAGGAGAAGTAATTATGAATGTCACAAGAAATAATGAAACAACAATGAAGCTTTGAGTTTCTTTGAATTCCTCCCCACATGATATCTGAGGAGCGTTTACTGAACAGCTTTAACCATGTGGCATTTACTGAGCTAACTCTGGCACACCCAAAGATAAATAAGCACAGTCTAATGGAAAATATATATAAACCAAGTTTTGGACAACTGGATTTTTAGATGGGTTATTAAGAAAATCAGTGAGTTTTTCTTTGCTGAATACAAAGAAATAATTCACATGCAGTAAATTAACAGTTTTAGTCACCTGCATGTGTGCGTGCAGGACGTTGAATTGCCCAGCTGAGCCGTTGCCTGCAGTTGTTCTCAAGCTTGGGACTGACCCATGGTGCTTGTGTTAGAGTGGGTGGATGACATCCTGACTTCTGCCTCACTTCCTGTGCTCTAGAGGTGAGGATTGCCGGTGGAGTGTGACTCAGGAGTGAACATTAACATTGGGTTCTGCTCACCACCTAGTAACTTAAGCTGGAGCTTTTGTTAGACTGTGTCAATATGTCCTTCAGGTAGGCGGTGTCAGTGCCTGCCCACGTTAGGGTAATGCTAGCTCCTGCCAAATGTGTGTCCCCAAAATATAGTGACTCAAGCACAGAAGTTTGTTGCTTGCTTATGAGACAAGGGACAAGGGATGATCCTACCAACTGGAGCCTTTGCCCTGGACACTCATTCAGACCCGGGCTGTTGGCACTGTGGCCACCTTTTCCTAGTTGTACCAGGTGTCCCTGCTCCAGTACACTGGCAGGGAAAGAGTACTCCTGAAAGTTACAGGCCTGGCCTAGAAGTGGAACTCGGTACTCCTTACTGCGCTGGCTAGAACTTCATCACTTTATACCTAACTGTAGGGGAGGCTGGGAAATGTAGACTGGCTGCTTCCAGAAAGAAGAAGAAGTAAGCTTTAGTAAACAGCAAACCTGCCGCATTGCCTTAATCACATATGACCTTGAAGTAGTATCTGTAAGTTTTTTTGATTTTAACTAGCAGAAACTGCTTCTTGTAACTTGGTGTAGTCAGACTTACTCGAATGTGTTGACAAAGCTGAGTCAAAATCTTCCAGAAGGGAAGATTGTGCAGAAGACAGGTTGAAGAGGAGAGTTTTAAAAGGTGGCACTTCAACAGCAATATCTGAGATGTCAAGCAAGAGAATGGCAGAGAGGTGACCGTGAGCACCCAGCAGTGCTAGGGATCATGGCCAAATCAACATGTAAGCCAGGATCACAGTAGAGGGTGCCTTAGGTGGGTTTCCTAGAAGCAATGCCTCAGATCTCTTGTGAAAGTAATTTATAAAGGAATGCACTTCAGGAAAAACCCGCAAGGGAAGGGAATAGCAGAACAGGATAAAGCCAGTGCATGGGGGTGGGGGGGCTCCTGTTTGCATGGAGGGAACAATCCTTACACCTGGAATCAGTCTGTCAGTGCCTAGAGCAAGGGGGCATCTACCTAGAGACTTTCTCCAGTGGAGGGTAGTTATCCAGAAAAGGGACAGCTGGGAACAGTTGGCAGCCATGAGCTGGGCACCTACTACAGAAGAGGGCAGTGCAATGTGCGCCAGGACAAGCCATCCTCGTCGCTGTTCTTCTGCTGAGATCTATTTAAACAAGGCAGCATGGGGTGGGGAATTGAAGTCAAAGGGATTAAATAGTGCACACTCTAGCTGGTGGTTATGATTCAGTGGAATCATACGCTGGATGAAGCGTGCTGGAGCTGAAGTCATAAATATTGTGACTACTGACTTCCAGGATAAATGAAACTATTCAAGGATCATTTACAGTCTCCTACTCCTCTAGGTTTTTCTTGACCTTTAGGTTGGAAATCACATCCTCAAAACCCTCATACAGATTTCTGAGCCCAACCCAGCCAGATCTGCTGAGCCTCCAAGCATGCCATGTTGATTTGTTCTTCTTTGCTTTCTACCTCTTGAGTGATTCCTATTCAGCTACCCAGTACAGGATCGCAGGCCAGCATTTTACATGGGATGAAAGGATGGATGGATAGACATTTATTTTTTTAATTCGGTGCTATGATCAAATCCAGTGCCTCAGTAGTAGGCAGGCATTCTACCACTGAGCCACAACCCTAGCCTCTCAACTGAAAATTTTTTAAACACTGAGAATTTATTGTTATTTATGCCCCTGCCTTAAAGAGACACCTACTTATACAAACATTGTGTAAATGTCTAGTAATCAAAAATTGAAGACTCTTTTTTTTTACTATTTGCATACAGTGCTCTTGCACCTCCTCTCTGAGGAAGCCCAACAAGCATTATATTTTGTTCTGTAAAATGAGGACAGTGAGGTGCTAGGAGATTTAAGAGCTATACATCAAGCATTAAAGCTCCAGCATTAGAACCAAGGCTAGGCCTTTGCCCTTTCCCCCTATTCTGCTATGAAGTGTCCCCTGAAAGTTCCTGTATTGGGAACTTAATCCCCAAAGTCTTATGTTAATGATATTTGAAGGTGAGACCTTTGAGAGGTATTAGGATTCATGAGGATGAATCCTCATGATGGCATTAGTGGCTTTATAGGAAGAGAGATCCACACTGGCTAACACTTGCTGTGTCTCATCATGTGACACCTTCCATGTTAGGCTGTAGCAAGAAAGGCCTCACCAAATGCCAAGCAATCACTGGTGCCATGTTCTGGGACTTCTCAGCTCCTGAACTGTGTGCCAAATAAACCTCTGTGCTTTGTTAATAACCTGGTCTCTGATAGTTTGTCATAGTAACATAAAATTGAGTAAGACACAAGTGATTCTCGTGTTATTAATGCCCACCTGCAAGCAGAATCATTTGCTAAAATATAAACTTTGTGGTCCCACTTGGAGAACTGGGCCTGGGAGTCTGTACTTTAATACACTTCTTTGTGATTAGTGCATCCTAACAATGGCATGTTGTTGTAGAGTAACACCTCCTTTCTACATGGAGAAGGAAAGAAAGGCAAGCTAACAAGACTCGTACATCTTTCCACGAACCATAGGGAGGTGGAGTACCATATAGTATGAATACTGAGTAACTGCATTAATATAATGCTCACAGCCCCAAACAGGCTGGCTCTACTTGGTAAACCACTTTTCATTTTCAAAAAAAGAGCAGAAAAGAAAGGGTCTGTGTCAAAGAACTCAATTGGAATCCTCGCTTGATACTTGCTTTCTTGCCAGCAGTGTTCAAAAAGAAAAATCCAAAGTCCACGCACATGAAAGTTCTATTCCCAACGGTGGAGGGCTTCATTAAAGTCCTCAGATGTTTCTCTGCACCTCAGAAGGTGTGTTTATGAAATTCATATATTACCCAAAGTAGCTTCAACAATCCTTGCTGTCTAAAACCTTGTCAGTTGTACAGCTCTCAGGAGCAGGCTGCCTTCTTCAAGATTCAGTGCCCTGGCCCCTTTACCTCTGTAGCTTGAGGCAATGAGGACTGCTCCATGGTCTGCCAGGATGGCACTAGAAGATTTTCCAAACTCAAGGTCAGATAACAGAATCTGGAAGAAACGCCACACACACACATACCCATTTTCTTTCCTCATTCTTTGAATAAATACATTTTGAAGGCTTGTGATGTTCTGGGTACTGTGGCAAGCACTGAGGATACTGTGCATAAAACAAAAATACTAGACTTTGTAGAGCTTGTATTATAGTGGGGAGAACAGATAATAAAATTGTGACATCACCTGGGAAAGACAAATGCAAGTGCTCAGGCCCCACACGGGATCTGAATCAGGAACTGTTGTAACAAGACCCCGGGGATTCTGATGTGCACTCCAGGTTGAGAAGCACTGTGCTCTCAATGGTGATAAGCTATGGATAACAAGAGGCCCAGAGGGACATGTTGCCGACTCCAGAAGATATGCAAGTGGTGAAGTCTCATCACAGTGGGCTATGGGACAACCCAGATTTAAATCTCAGCCCTGACAGTTGCAGAATGTGTAACATCAGGCAGATGGCTTAATCTTCCTGTACCTTAGGTTATTCTGAAAAAAATGAAGATGATAATAGGGTTGTGAGAATTAAAGAAATTAATGAACATGAAAGTACTTACAATAGACTATGACATGGAGCACACAATATGCTTGTTAGGAGTCGATTCTCCAGACAATTCTTGGACTTTTTTCACATCTTGAAAAGCAAAGCAGGAAGCACTTTACCCTTTTGTTCCAAACTATCTTTGCAAGGGTGTTTGTAAATAAACAACCTTGGAAGATTGAGATGGTGTCTCACTCGGGCAAGAGCAGCAGTGCTTCCACCAGGATATTCCCTAATGTCAGAGTCCCTCTCCAGTGTGACATTGGCCCTCCTAAGATCACACTTTGGGAATCAGTGCAAAACACTGAAACTATAGCTACTTCTATCATGGTGAGTAGTAAATTGTCCTTTATCTCTTGGACCCAAGAATCTAGGGGCTTCTACCAGCATCCATGTAACAGTGCAGGATAACTTGCAAGGAGGGTGAAATCTAACCTCCTTCACAATTCCTGAGCGTCCCATGTCCGTGTAAATGTTGGCTTGACTGGAGTTATCACTATAGTCTGTGTGAAGAAACAAAAGTGTAATTGATAACTCCCGTTTTCAAAGAATGTCAAAGTGACAAACCCTTTAAGCCTCAACGTATGGTGGATATTCCAATGACGCAGGTGGAGAGTTTAGCAAGGGGCCAGGCATGCAGTCAGGGCCTCAGTTATTAGCACTGATTCTCCTTTGGTGCTTAGCACACAGTCGGAACATTTCTGTTCTCTCCCTGGACCTTTAGGGAAGTCAGGCCCCAATACAGTGCACATTCCAGGTGGAAGCTGCTGTCTTTGGAATCACCCAAATCCCAGCTTGATATATTCCTGGATTTTGCCCAAAGAATTCCCCAAAGCTAAGAGTCTATGGGTGGGGTTGGTAAAGGACTGGCTTTGGAGTCAGATCTTAGTTCATATACACTTTGAGGTTTAATATGGTCATATAATAATTTGAAGTTTATATGGTTGTTCATGAAGATTTTATTAAAGTGCACAAATGCTCCAGCATACAGTATGTGTTCAGTCAATGTTCAGTGCCCTAGGCTGCATACCATAGGCCTTGTCTTTCATGATGTGTTTCTGGGACCTTTCTCAATGACTCATACATGGTAAATGTCCAAAAGGTGTCTGTTGACTGAATTAATGAACTAAAAAACTAGACAATTCCTCCTTTTCTCTCATCTTTCCTTTGAAGATATTTCTGCTCTAGCTTGTCCTCAACGTATTGTTCTGAGAGCAAAGATTCTTCACAAAACTCTTCATTTCCTCATCTCCCTCTCTGCTCCTGATTTTTAACTGTTGAAGGTTACAGACCCTCTTTTTAGAAAGATGTACATGTGAAAATACACATTGCATTCTAAGCACAGTTTCAGTAGGTCACAAACCTCTTAAAACTTTCCTACCTCTTAAATACTCCAATTTCCAGCCTGCTTTACTACAATTCCCACCATGAGGTGGCTGAGAAATCACCTCCCCTGTATCTGCCCCAAATCAGCAAGCCAACATGAACAACCCCCAACATGGTTGCTATTTCATAATAGCCAAGGCCACAAAAGACCTACTTCCAGTCTACTTGTGAGATAAGGATAGCAAAAAGTTAAAGAAATTCAGGTATTTTGGGTTTTCTTATTGTGTTTCAAGACAAGCTAATAGAAATGTTATTTTTTTAAAATAGGTTTATTAAGTCTTATTGGACATAATTATAATCCTGAAAATTCTAAATATACTTTTTGTAGCCATATTTGTCCACCCTTCCATCCTCTAGTTGTGAGAAAAATCCCATTGTCAAAGAATTAGCGTCTTTCCTTGGCCTTTGGGAACTGAGCAGTCAAGACTCTGTGGAAACAGAAGGGAGGGTGAGACAAGAGGGTACTTTCCAAAACTAAACCATACCAAGTAACTTTCTTCACCTCAAAATATATGTAACCAGGATCCGGTTATTCATCCAATCACCCATCAAGAGTGGCAGGAAGGGGGACTCAACAAGTAGGGAAGGTCTGAAAACAATACTGTCACCCAAAGAAGTTCATGAAAGCATTAGCATGTCCAAATATTAGGCAGTGAGTTTTCTCCACTTGGAGATTGAAAAAGGAAGGATCCAGAGCCCAAGACAAAAAAATAAAATGATTTTGACCCAGAGGGAATTATCACACATACACAATCCAGGGGGTTGCAGAAGGATTACAGCCGCCATTTTGGCTTCTGTAAAGTGAAGCAGCAAAACAATGTCTAGTGGTTGCTAAGCAACCATTAGTCCATCGCTGCCCTTTTCCATTAAACATTATCTGCCTTCTTAGATTGTTTTAATTTATTTTTTAAACAGAAAAGGTAATGCAACAGAGAATTACCAGTGAGACCTAACAATGAAAATGTGTTCGAGCTTCTCAAATCAGTGAATGCTTTGCAAAGGTTAGATCACTCTTGTGCGGGATGTTAAAGATAGTGACTGTTTACTGAAACCTCTTCCCCATGCATTTCATCACTTATCTTCATGTTTCATGATGCCAAAAATAACGTCCCTGGTGAAATAATGACAGTATCTGATGTTGTGAAATGTAAAGCTTGCAATCTTCACATTGATATAGTTTGAATAATCTCTATCCTTTGCTGTTCATTGCCCCAAGCTGGAGCTTGTCCTAATGGGGTGCCTTCTATTGGCAAGCAATGGTGGTCAAGGGGAGGTAACAATGGAGTTCTGACTCTGGTTAATAGCATATCATTCACAGAACTGGAGCATAAACCCATGGAATTAACACCTATTTGTATAAGGAACGCTTTTTGGCACATGAAAAGAACCTGGGCTATGGTTTGGTTGTGAAATGCCCTCCAAAGAGCTCATGTGTGGGAGACATGCTATCCAACACAGCAGTGTTCAAAGTGAGATGATTATAGATGAGCTGTAATCTCATCAGGGGATTAATTCATCTGTGCCCTTGGGGATTATATTTTGTCCCCAGCTCCTCTCTGTCTCTTTGACCCTGTCTCTGTCTCTCTCTGAACTGTAGGGTTCTGAACTTCAGGCTGATAATATAAATGGAAAACAAGGGTGGAGTAGGGAGAGTTGGTGTGGAGGTCTAGTCTTGACAGATGTTTTATTTTAAGAACCAAAGACCTAGCTTCGTACAAAAGAATTCTCACTTTTTAAATTTTGACAGATTTGACCTTGAGGTGAGGATTACATAGAAAAAAAAATTTAGAGGACTAATATTTTTTGTTTGCTGTCACACGTAAAGAGTTAGCAAAGTTGGGGCTGGGGCTGGGGCTCAGTGGTAGAGCACTCACCTGGTATGTGTGAGGCACTGGGTTCAATTCTCAGCACTGTGTATAAATAAATAAAATAAAGGTGTATCAACAACTAAAAAATGTTAAAAGAAAGAGTTGACCAATTTGTTCATTGTGTCTGTCCTACTCCTTCTCTCCTTAGCTGTATTTGTTATCTCCCTAAACTACCCATTAAGTTAGTGAAATCCACAAGGCAATTGTGATTTGGGCAACATACTTCTCAGATGAAACAAAACAAAAACAAAACTCCCCAGCAACTAGATAGCTAAACCATGAACTCCAACATTCAAAAGGTTGGGGAAACTCAACAACTTCAAGACCTGAATGCTATTAGCATCTTCACAGCGGAAATCAATAGAGCATCTGAGGGACCCAAGTCAGCTTGACAGAGTCACCAGGTGTGCACACAGGTGGGACAGGGAAGGTGGAAGCCAGGAGACTGCAATAACACTGAAGGGGCCACTGCAGTCTGGCCACTGGGAACTCAAAACTGAACCTGTGAGGCTCCCTTTCAAGTCAGGGCCCAGCAGAGGAAAAGTGTTGGGGCTGAAATCAAGGTGGGTAGGACAGGGGCAATAGGGACGAAGAGGGAAAAGAGAAGGTTCAGATTAAAGTTGCTGAGAGGGCAGAGCCTGGAAATCTTGGAAAGCAAGCCACCATATGCGTGCACGTGCATGTGTGTGTGTATGTGTGAGATTATATATGTAATGCTATATATGTTGTATATATTAATGTTTGTGTGTGTGTGTGTGTGTGTGTGTGTGTGTGTGTGTGTAAAATGCAGTGGGGATGGAAACCAGGGCTTCACTCATTCCTGGCACAAATAAGCACTCTACCACTAAACTATGTCCCAGCCCAAGCCACCATATTTTTTAACACGCACACACACACACACACACACACACACACACACGTTATTGGTGCTATCAAGTTAGAAAAGCACTTTGACTCAATCTTCTCTCTAAAAGTTTAGGAAAACTAAAGTTATATATAATTAAACATCAGAAACATTGGGGTCGAATGTTTAAACTTATAAAAAAAAACAGCAAGAGTGAGAAGCACTGGGTTTGATTCTCAGCACCACACATAAATAAATAAAATGAAGGTCCATCAACAACTAAAAAAAATTTTTTTTTAAAGAATAAGAAACAGGATAACATCCCTATAAGTAATGACAAAGAATGAAACTTTTACCCAAAAGAATAAAAGCTCACAAAAGTTGTAATGTACCATTTCAAGACAGGTTAAAAGACAAGAGACAATGACATATGATATGAAAACCACCAACCCAAAGTTCGAAAAACTCAGGGATGAGGTGACAAAAAGCAAGAAGGAATTAGAAATAAAAGACAATTTCAGAAATGAGGAGTAAACTAGAAGGAATGAAGAGGAAGTGAAAAGGAAGAAAATTTCAAAACAGTTTTGCAAATGATGTCAAAAGAATTTGTGAGGAAAACAAAGTGACAAATTTTGGAAATTAAGAGAAGAAGACACAAGATATAGATAATAGAAGAGGAAAATCAATACAAGGAACAAAATAACTATTAAAAGCCCTGCACTCAGGCAATGTTTTCAAAAGCTGGAAAGAAAAAACATTCGAAAACATATTGAAGACCTGTCTTGTGTGGCTGAGAATATTGACCCAGAGTCATCAGCTTCAGGACATACTGCCCGACAATCACTGGTCTTTCCCATCAGCAAAAAAAAAAAAAAATGGTAGTAAAATGACTAGCCTTTAAAAAAAAGAAAGAAAGAAAACCTGAGACTTAATGGGAAAGAAAATCTTCCACCAGATTTCATCTGGATCCCATCATCTCAGGTCTGCTCTATTTGGGCTCCTTTCTAGCTTCTACTAACTTTGCTGCTAATGACTCTCTTTCCATTTTATTGCCCTTTTTAGATATGTGCCTTTTAAAAACAACACTTTTATTATTGCAAGGAAAGAATAGAACAGTTAAGTTCCACCCACCATCTTTATCCAAAAATCCTAACTTTTTAAATAAATTTTATTTTGGTATAAATTCATATAGAGCAAGGCACATCCATTTAAAATAAGCAATTTGGTTAGTTTAGATAGAATTATATACTGTAAAACCTCCTAAGAATTTCCATGAGCCCCAAAAGATTCCTTGTGACCCCATTGGCCATCCATCTCCCGCTCCTATTCTCCAACCACTGATATCCTTTTTAATCATTACAGATTACTTTGTAAGTCTGTAATTTTGCACAAATGGTATCAAACAATATAGACTTTTGGGGCGGGGAGGGGAATGGCCTAGCCTCTTTATTACACCATCATAATGATCTTGATATTCAGATCATTTAGATCATTTAGATCGGTAGTTCATTTCTTTATATTACTGAGTAGTATTCTGTTGTGTAGATATACCACGATTTGTTTAACCATTTTTCTTTTGAAGCACATTTGGTCATATCCAGTTTGGGTTATTGTGACTAATGTTGTTGTAAACATTTGCGTATCAGTCTTTGCAAGGACCTTTTCATTAGTTATTAATTTCAATAATTTTTTATGATTGAAAAAATACCAGGAATTGAACTCAGGGATGCTCAGTCACTGAGCCACAACCCCAGCCCTTATTATATTTTCATTATTTAATCTTTTACTTTAGTTTTTTTTTCACAAAGGAAAATATTGGTCATTTTGACCAGATCAAAATTCTGTTCAAGATATGATAAGCAGCTTAGACGCCGTGGTCTTTACAAGGACACATGTACAACATAAAACTAATAAATTATTTGTACACAGAACATGTAAAAACATAGAACATAAAACATAGGGCATCAAAAAAAAAAAACTGCAAACACCCCAACAGAAAATTGGGCAAAGGCTACGAGTAGGCAACGCTTAACTTGAACCTGTGATCCTTCTCCTCAGCCTCCCAAGCCACTGGGATTACAGGGGTGTGCCACTGCACCTGGCTCATTTTAGTGATTTTAAGAGACGATTTTGGTAGCCTCTTGCTGGATCTTGCTGTCTCTAGCCTCACCCTGCACTAATACAGCCTACACATTGCTTTCAGAACATTCTTCCAAAGGCACAGCTCTGATCCTATCAGACCTTCAGTGGTAGTTCATAATCTGTAAGTAAAGGTCAGATTCTTAGTTGCCAAGAGCATCCATGTTGTTTTCTATATCACTTAATAAACACTTGGCACCTTTCCTCTGTCTCCACAATTCCCACTCTCCTGCATGTTGCCCTTTCCTGGACCCTCTGCCTGTTGTTTTAGAAAGCCTCCCCATTGGATGCTCTGCACCTGATGTTTAAGAAGGTGTAGAAAAAGGACCATTTTCTCCTTGAAGTTCAAGGTGGCCCTCTGACCCTCCTCTAGTTTCCTGACACCCTTTGTGCCCCTCATGGACCCAGTGCTTTTGCACAGAGGAGACGAGACACGCCTCCTGTTAAATAGTTGAGCCAGTGTGGTTATGAGTCTGTGTCCGGGACACATTCAGTAGACCATGGCCTGACCCTGTGATGTTGGTATATACGATAAAACGTGTAAGTCATCCGGTAACATAAATGTAATAGCATTTAAAATATTAAACCATTTTATGAAATATTTCTAAAATGAGTTTCAAATACCTCTGCTTTCTTACCCAGACTTACCTGAAGCTAATTTGGACCTTTTCATGGGTCAGGGTACTCACCGTAATCATCAAGTATAGGTGTGCGCTGTCCATGGGCGGTTGAGGGTACAGAGCTTTTACCCCACCCCCCACCCCACCAAATGCCCCTCTGTAGCTGGGCTTATGTACTTTGATTTCCTTTCTCCTCGGGCTGTCAGTTCTTGCTGCACGGTGCCTGGTTGCTGCCACCTGCCCTATAGAGAGAGTAGACATCACATTCTCAAAGGTGGGGACCATGTAATATTTAATGAAATCATTTCAGACTCCATGTGTAGAATTGCACATCAAAGGCTGTTTGTTAGCGTGCATAGATTATATCCCAAATGAGGAAAAGAAGGCCCCAAAAAGGAGTGAGCTAGTTGGGAGCAGAACAAAGACCAGAACCTAAATTCCCCAATCTGGACCCCAGGACTTCCTTTCCCCGAAAAACTTATTTTCAGAAAGTAGAAACACACAGTGGTACTCGTTCATGGCTACCTTTTGAGCAGCTGAGTTTCTGGAAGCATAGCTGACAGATTGATATGTTTTACTATATAAATATTCATTAACTGGGTCTTCTGTTGAAATTTTGAGAGAGACCAAAAACTATACCAGCAGCAGAAAGGGAGAAAGGGCCAGTTCCGGGTTTGCTCCTGTCCCCAGAGGAGTCAGCCAGTAAAAGTCAGCCAGTGAAACTAAGCCATTGCAAATGTGGCCTCAGCCTCCAGAGCTGCACACCAGTGCTGCTGGGTTGGTTCTCTGCTCTGGGCACATTTTCAGATTAAGAACGATAAAAATTCTAGTAAGGCTAAACTTTATAAAGAGCTGCCCCTTTTGTGCAGACCCTGCTGGCTGCCTAACCAATGTCCATTGCCCATCTCTTTCTTAACTCACACAACCCTGGTTTTATTTGGAATGCCAAGACGACTTAAAACACATGATCTGTCCCAGCCTTCCTTGCAGCAAGATGGCCATTGGATACATTTCTGACCAATGAGATGTGAGAGTGTCTCAGACAGAGCAAAACTCATGAGGATGCTTAAGTAAGGGGAAAGTGTACCACCGATTCTGTAATTTATGTTGAAACGTCTCTGACAATTGATGATGGATAGCTGGACAGATGTGTGATTCAACAGATATGTCGAAATATTAATAGAATCCAGGTGTTGGGTATACAAATGTTTCCTATAAATTACTTTCAACTATACATTTAAGATATTGTGAAAATAAAGTGTTAGGAAGTACAGCTCCTGTGGAAAAGGCATTTTGGCCCTTTTGCCCTTCACCCTTCTCCTCTTGCAAGTCTGGAAATTGCTGCACCCATCTTGTGACTGTGGAGGCTGTTTGGACTTGCACAGGACATGTGACACAAGAATTCAGAGGATCTAAGTCCTTCTTGCATTTTTTTTGGGGGGGGAGGGGGCGGGGAAGTACGGGGATTTGAATGCAGGGGCACTCGACCACTGAGCTACATCCCCAAACTGATTCACTTAGTGCCCCTCTTTTTGCTGAGGCTGGCTTTGAACTCGCCATCCTCCTGTCTCAGCCTCCTGAGATGCTGGGATTACAGGCATGCATCACCACCCTGGCTCCTTCTTGCATTCTTTAGGTGGTCACACCAGGAATTTCCTTCTAGACGGCTTGCTGCATGAAGTAAATGGATCCTTGTAGGTTTGCAACAGCATTGGCTAGGTTTTCTGGTATTCTTGGAAACTTTCGAAAAAGATACTTGTTTGAAAAGTTTTAAAGATAGGGTGTATAATAGAGACCATCCCAAATTATTTTTCAGAGTGCTTTTTGCAATTTATTTGTTACAATGTCTCTTTTGGTGCACAGTCTACAAATTTTGCTCTCATTAGATGGAGTTTGAGAGCAGGGGCCCGATTTCCAAGGGAAGTTCTATACTCCTGGGCAGATGCTACAGGTGCACTTGGCAGGCTGTGGGTCAGAGATATGTCAATTCCACTCTTCAGAGAAGCAGCCTCAATCAGGCAGCCAGAGAGTTGTTACTAGGGAAGAAGACTACAGACAGGATGTCCAGGCTCTGTACAGCACAATCTGGCTTGTGTTCAAGGGGCTAAGCCAAAGCAGAATGCAAAATTGAAGTTATGAATCTCAAAGACTAACCCTGGGAATTAGGGACCTCCTGAACAGAGTTTAAAGTGAAATAGCCCTCATGGGGGATCCCAACATATTGCCAACCATGGTCTAATATCTAACTTTACAAATAGAATTCCCAAAGTATGGTCTAGTATCTTCTCTTGTGAAAAAACATATATCACATTCAGAGTTCTCCTAGCTGGGCACTGAGGTGCACGCCTGTAATCCCAGCACCTCAGGAGGCTGAGACAGGAGGATCACAAGTTCAAAGCCAGCCTCAGGAACTTAACAAGACCCTAAGCAACTTAACAGGACCCTCTCTGAATATAAAAAAGGACGAGGGAATGGCTCAGTGGTTGAACACCCCTGGGTTCAAGACCCACCCCCACCCCCCGCCCAAAAAAAAAAAGTTTTCCTATTTTAAAATATATGTTTAATAAACTATATTTAACAAAACATAGCATGTGGTTTCTAGCATATTTTCTAGAAACAGTTCAGCAAAGCATTTCCTCTATCTTCCCCGGCCGGTTTTCCCCATCTGCTCTCTTCAGTTCTGTGTCTCTAGAAGCTGATTCCCCCCAGGGACAGAGCTCTCAGGACCTTTCCTTTCCCAGCGCTGTTGGAGGCAAATACTCCAACCTGGGAATGCTGCAGAGCCCTCTGCACCTCCCTGGCCCCCTCCTCCCCTCCCCGAGACAGACGCTCTTCATGGGAAGTTTGGGGTCAGGAGTGCAAGGGCTTCTGCAGCTGGTCAGGACTGGCTTGGCTCGGGGCCTGCTCTCACAGCTGGGGGACATGCTTCCCTCCTTGGGCCTCTGGAGCTATGGGCACTTCCAACATCACTATCTGTGCCTGCTGTGACCCAGAAGAGGCCTTGTGTCTGGACCCTGATGCTCTGGGAAGAACAGCCTAGAGTAGGAGTGACAGTGTTGAGTCTCATCAGGTGACCCTGCTACTCTCTGTAACTCCCTGGTCTCACCAGGGACCCACGCTGAAGATGAACTGAGTTCAAAAGAGCTGGCTGCAACATTAAGCTAAGAAAGCACCAGACACAGAAGTCATTTTCATATCAAGGCAGGATGGCTCTGCGACCTTAAGGGTCAGCTTCCATGCTGGAAGGCGCTGGAAAAGAGAGCGTGCACCCGGAATCTCTTTATTTTTATGGAGGGGGACACACAAAGGAGTTTCCATAGGATGTTCTTCACCAAATAAGACAGGGATAAGGTTTCAGGGGAGAGGGGTTTGTCCAATCCCGTCGAGTAACACCCAAGTCCAGGTCTAGATCAATCTTCTCTGCGGAGCAAAGGTGAAGGTCACTGCTTTGCACAGCATGTGGCATGTGATGCCAGACCAACACCCCCTTTACTCAAGACTGAGAGGGGATGCTGAGCTCATGGGCAGGCGGCCTCCCACACCCGGGGTTCCTGGGCTATGGGGCCTATAGAACAGCTACTACCATGGTCCCTACTTGCCTGTATGGGTCTCTAAGCATGGCTCTGTCCCCAAGCCAGAAGGCTCTTGGATATGCCACCTTAGATGCTGGTGGGCATGCGTGGGGAGAGCCCTGCCAGATCCTCTGGGGACTGGCCAGATAGGAAGCTGCAGAGTAAAAGCAGCTTTCTGCGTCAGGAGCCTGCCCGCCAGCCCAGACCCCGCTCCTCCAGCTCAGGCCTGTCGCCCATCGCCTGGTGGTCATCTCTGCTTTTCCCCTTCTGTAATGGCTTGAATGTGAGGCGTCTCCCAAAAGCTCACGTGTGAGACAATGCAAGAAGGTTTGGAGGAGACATGATGGGGTTATAGACTCATCCTAATCAGTGAATTGATCCTGGTGGGATTAACTGAGTGGTAACTGGAGGCAGGTGGGTGTGGCTGGAGGAGTGGTTCACCGGGAGCATGGCCAGGGGGTATATATTTTGTATCTGGAGAGGGGAGTCGCTCTGCTTCCTGATCATCACGTGAGCCGCTCGTCTTCCCGCTCTTCCCCTGGGATGTCCTGCCTCACCTCGAGCCCTGAGGAATGGAGCCTGCTGTCAGGGGAGGGAGACCTCTGAAACCGTGAGCTCCTAAAACCTTTTCCTCCTCTACAGCTGTTCTGGTTGGTCTTTTGGTTGCAGCACTGAAAAGGCTGCCGAAGAAGACACCTTCTTACAAGAGGCCCAGGGGCTTTGCCCGCTCCTGCTGGTCTTCCTCCAGGAATCCATCTCTGATTTTACCTCCTGACTGGGTGTCCCCTTCTGGGTACCCTCATGGTCTTGCACTCCTCTGTTACAAACCTTGGCATCTCTGCCATCGTTCCTTGCTTGGTCTCTGTCCCACTCACTGGAATGCAGCTCTGGCAGGACAGCCTGTGGCCCGCTCTGGGTCTCCAGCCTGGTAGGGGGCAGGGTGTCCAGGTGGGGCTCCTCAAGGTGTGTGCAGAGCCCGCCTGGGAGAAGTGCGTGCAGGTGAGCTTGATATGTGACTGTCACTCCAGGCCTCACAGCCTGGCTGCAAAGGCCCTTCCAAAAAGAAGGCGTGAGATGGATTGAGTGACAGGTTGGTGAACTTCCCAAGTGAACTGAGCTTTTGAATGGAATTGTGCTCCTAGGAATGAGAATGTTTAAAAAAAAAAAATGAAATAGTCTTGTTGAATTAGCCAAACTCCACATGAAGGCAGCTGATGAAACATTGAGGTTCGGGCTTTTTTCTTGCAGTTTGAGTCTGGATTTTTTCCCCCCTTTTCTGTAGTTGCCCCTTTTTGCTTTGTTCAAAGGCCAGAGAAAGCAGACGGGTGACACAGATGTCATGGAGCACCTCTGTGCTTTTACTACTTCTGAATTAAAAGACAAAAACAAAAGAAAATAAATTTTAAAAAATCCCTCTAGGAGTGTATGCAATTTTTTTTTCTACATGAAAAACAAAAGTGGAGGAATAGAGAATACCTAATTAGATACCTGCTAAATGTGCCAGACCAACTGAGTACTTACCATGGGCTGTTCTAGACCTTTAAAATTTTTCATGATTTATTTAGTGTTCACAGGGGGTCTGTGAGGCAGGTGTTTTAATTTTGCAGACAGGTGAATCGAGATGCTAAGATGCATGAAGGGATCTGAGGGAGGTTAAGTTAGAGAACAGCTCCCAGCTCGTGGAAGGTGGCGAAATCAGCCTCCAGATTTGGTTCCTCGTTCCTGTTTTTTCCACTCTGGCAGAAATGTTCAACCCTGATGCCAAAGCAGTCTAGAGCCTGCAGATCCAATTCTGAACCCCTGAGAGCTGATGTCAAATGAGCGACCCTCATTGGTGCTCAGAGGACACTGTAAGAGAAAGGACTTGCTTCCCTCTTTTTAATTTGTGCACTGTAGCATTGCCTGTCACCTTAGTGTTAAAACAGACATCAACTATACTATAGCACACCCCAAATCAAGAAGGGTATCTTAAGTCACTTTCTGAGTACAGTTGAGCTTTGGGAAATCATGGTTTGTTGTAATAATCTAAAAAAGGCACATCGGTTTATGTGTGATATATGGATGCTCCAGAAAGCCATGGAGGTTATTCCCAGAAATCTAGCTCAAAGGCCCTGGACTGACTCTTCAGTGACAGTCCTGCTCTATGTGTGTCCATGTATGTGTGTTCATATGCCTCTGTGTGTGAGAACGTGTGCACATGCATCTCTGGGAGAGGGAGAGGTGGAAAGTAAAGGTGAAATCTATTTTCCCAGAGTCATGGTACGGTGCTCGGTGCTCAGAGCCCTTCCCTGCCCACAGCATTCAGCGTGGGGCCTCTTGACTTGCAGGTGCTTTGAGTAGGTATTCCTTGATGAATTAAATAACATGCTTACAATTCCACAATGCCTGGAACAGCTTTATATTTAACCAATGGCAGATTATATTATATGAAAACAAAGAAGTTGCAATGTCCTGATTTGGATTCTGACCGATAATTAGACTAGTGACCTTGTTCCAACCCTTCCCCTCTCTGGGCCTCATTTATTCACTTCTGCGCTGCCCTTCCAATGCCTCAGAGGCTCTGCTGGGAAATAACTGGGGTTAGGAGTTGGCTGATTCAAGGTCTCCAACCTCAAAGAGCTCTCAGTCTTCTGGGAAACCCTTAATATCAACAAACAAGTGTGACATTACAAATGTTTCACAACCACAGAGGCCCAGACACCACCGCTCACCACACTCATACTGGGGCTTTCAGGAGAAGATATCCAAAGACCATTACCACCACACAGGTTGCACGAGGATCCATGCTGGCAGGAGAAGGGGCCACCAAGGGTCAGGTTCCACATCTGTAAAATGAGAGGTCAGAGCAGAGGTCAGCCAGGTAGAGCTGACTCAACCTGTGGATCGAATGTGACCTGTCAGTTATTTCTGGAAACAAAGTTTCATTAAAGCACCACCCTGTTCATTTGTCTGCATATGGTTTATAGCTGCTTTCCTGCTACAATGGAGGGCAACCAGACAGTTTGGCCCACAATACCCAACGTCTTTACTACAGAAAAGTTTGCCAGTCCCCCAGACTACGATGACCTCTTATTTTCCTCCTCCATGACACCCCCATGACTCCCCCAGGTTAACACACAACTAGTATCACATGGATTTTCTTTTCTTTTTTTTTTTTTAAAGAAGATTCAAGTTCTTTTTTTTTAAAGAGAGAGAGAGAGAGAGAATTTTTTAATATTTATTTTTTAATCTTTGGCTGACACAACATCTTTGTATGTGGTGCTGAGGATCGAACCCGGGCCGCACGCATGCCAGGCGAGCATGGTACCGCTTGAGCCACATCCCCAGCCCTACATGGATTTTCTTTAAAAAACTCAAGACAACATCTTTGTGCCCAAAGGATACTGTGTCATTCTCTGGGATAGTTGGGACTGGAGACCAAGCCCTTAAAAGGAGGCTCCATTCTTAGGGGAAACTATTTTTATCCTGTACAAAATGTTCTGCTTATTAAGGTAATGAATCCCTCGAGGGACTTGCTGTTGTGTAGTAGTTGGTGAGCATGCACTAGCAATTAAAAGCAGTGACATTTTCAGGAAGTCGTAGTCTGCAAGTACACTTAGTCATGTGAGAGAGGTAGTCCATATGCAGACTGAGGGTCTACTTGTGTGCTGGGCTAGTCGGGAAATCATGAGCCTGGCTGGGTATTCTTTGCAGGAATTGGTGGCCTGGAGCTGGGCATGCTCCGTGGGAGGCTCTGATGGTAGCAGACAGAGCAGTTCTTTGAAGAATCAGATGAAACCTGGAGCAAGTGGAAAGATGGGTAGTATAAGGCCAGACTGTGTTCCCTGGGGCCCAGCTCTCTTCCTCCTGAAACCCTTCCTCCTCTTGAATATCCCTTCTCAGTCTTTTTCTTGATGCCTTGGAGGTAGACTCTGAGCTTCTAGATCCATATTTGTCTTTGAACCACCACAAGTGATTGCATTACATGGCTCACTTCTTTATCCCTTCCTTATGTTTCCTTTCCCCAGTGGCTTTGTGACCCTCCCACTATCTCTATGGGCAAAATGGCAGAACACAGCTTCATACAACTGGAATCTGGGCTTGGCCATGCAATTTTTTGGCCTAATGATAGGTAGAAGTGACAGTGTGCCAGCTCTGAGCCTAAGTTCATATTTCCATTTGTCATTTGGTACCTCTACTATCACTATAAGATAACATGCCCATGCTAGCTCACCGGTCAAAGGAGGATGAAATGCATATGGAATAGGGTGGCACCCATCAGCCATCAGACCTGTAGTGAGCAACAGAGTGCTATGATGTGTGAAGCAGAGTTCTCAGCTGAGACCACCTAGATCAGTCAAATTCCAGCAGACCCAAGACGTGAACAATAATAAATCACTGAGAGCTGAGCAATTGTTTTTTTTTTTAAAGATGAGCTTATAACCTAAGAAAACACAAGAATATAGACTGAAGATATCGAGAAAATCATCTTCTAGGAAGAGATGCACATAAGGGGCAAAATGTTTAGAAAGTGTCTGCTTGGTACTTGTAAGAAAATATAGACTTGCGAGATTAAGAAATTAATGTAGGATAAAACAACAGATTTTACAGTATGATTGAGAATATTTTATAACATCTCCTTTTCTGTTTTATAGACAACTCCTAACTCTCTGCCCCCAAAGCACCATATTCCCCTTGTTCAAGCCAATCCTATATCATCTGCTGTGTTCTTTCAATGGATAGGCTCCCGCCATGTTGTGAAGTCTCTGAAGAGTTCCACATGTAATCCCTCCTCTGGTCTACCCTGGCAAGGTCTTTTGACAGATTCTGGCCACAGTAGAAACACACCCAAAGCCCTTTTTGATACAACACCCATAAATAGGATGGTTCCTATCTTTAGCACAGAAAAAAAATATAATGGAGATGGGGATGTGGCAGAGCTTGGGTCTTTGCTCTGCCTGGACAATGACATCATGGTGAGTGGAGAGAAAGTACCTGGCCACAGGGAAAGTATGATGAGTTCTTCTTCTTGGTGCACTGTCCTCACCTGTTCCACACTTTGTCACATTCACCCTCCCTAGAGGAGGTTGGGGAAAGTTTTCACCTTCCTGAGTCTGTGGAGATGCATAAGGAAACAAGTCTTCTTTGACATGAAAGGGTTTATTGTTCCAGCATGACACATGGAAATTCTCCTATCTTCTCTGAACGAGGTCCCCCTGGGTAGGTGTTCTCATCAGAAGGCTTGACTTGGGCTGAAGGATCCTCTCTCAAGGTGGTTCAGGCACATGGCTGGAAAATTGACTCTCCACATGGCTGCTTGAGTATCCTCACAATATGGCAGCTGGAGCATGAATCAAAATGATCCCAGAGAGCACAAGGTAGAAGCTGAAATGACTTCATGACCTACAGCAGTCACACTCCACCTGGTCCTCCAGATCCTATTGGTTGCAGTCAGACCTATTCAATGTGAAAGGAACTATACAAGAGCATGAATGAGAGGAGATGAGACTCATCATGGGCCATCTTGGAGGCTGGCTACTATACTCAGGGTATGAGAGACTTGCATAGTGGAAGAATTTTCTGTCAACAGTAGTTGTGTTTATCCTGTATTTGCTATGTCATAGGCACTGTTGAAGGGCTTACATGTATTAATCCAATCTTTCTGATAACCCTATGAAATTGGTCCTATTATCCTCATTTTATAATGAATAAACTGAGGTACTAATAGTTTAAGAAGTTGGCACTAATGAAAAAGTAAATATCATTCACTTAGAAATAGAAAACTCTGGATTGAAACTGAGGTGATCTAGCTGGAGATGAGAAAAGAAATATCAAGGATAGAGGGGAGTCAAGGGTAGTGGAGATGGTTCCTTTGCTGCAAAGAATAGCAAATCTGAGCATCCAGAATCTCCTGCTCTAATGAAGATGACAGTCTAAGAAATGCCCTTCCTGTACGTGGCTGTGGTGGTAGTTCCCAGTTTGCCATCACTTCTTAGAAACTTCCACAGCATGGCTTCTGAGGTTGTGCATATGCCACAGCCAAGCTGCTTCAGCATCCTTCACACTCCCTGAAAAATGATGAGCTTTCCTCTTTAAATGAGTTTTCCAAGCCAGTCTAGTAAGAGTCACATGGCATCTGCTGCCACAGATGCAAGCAGACAAGAGGCCTTGCTTACCTCTATTTGCTGAGTGTTGGGAAGTAAATGTTTACCATCCTGCCTGCTCAGAAGGACCCTGCCCACATGCTGGATCCCAGGAGAATGTTGACTTGCACCAGAAGAAAGCAAGTGGATTTCCCAGAGCAACCTGTGCTACCTCTGTGGCCCCCCAAACAGAGGTGGGCTGGGGTAGACCACTTGTACACGGATACACAGCTGAGGTTCCGCATGCGGCCTCCTGTAAGGTCACCTCCTCCTGGGGCCTTGCCCAGGTTTTGGCAACTCAGAAAATGTAGCACTGCTAACCTTTGAGGGGAAAACCCAAAAGGCTTTGTCACAGAGGAATATAAAATGTGACTCAGAACAGGGTGCAGGTGTAGTGGGAAGAGCCCCAGGAGGACCGTGAGTGGGCGAGCTGCCATCTTGGCGCTCTGGCTTCACAAGCCTTCTTTTCTTTTCTTTTTGGCTCAGGAGCTGACTGAACATGTGGCTCCCAGCTGACTCCTACAGGCTCTCAGATAAACGATGAGAAGACAGGTGACACCTGGGCACCTCTTACCATTCTACATGGATAGGGGATGAGATCAGATGGCCTCTCTCCTCCACGCCTGTATTTATGGAAAGCTCCCCTCACTTTCCAATGGGAAGAGAACAGCGAGAGAAGGAGGGACACTAGGGTCATGGGTTCAGGGACAGGGAGCAGCGAGTGTGAGCCAGTAGGTTCTGGTCAGGTGACAAGTATTGTCACGGTACTGGGGCCTTGTCTTTTCCCAACGCCCTCCCTGAAAGTGATAATAGGAGGAGGTAACATCATATAGCACTTAGACGGAGCCAGGTGCTCTTCTGAGGGCAACACCAATCTTTTGAGGTACGTGTCCTGTTATTCCCACTGCACAGATGAGACTGAGGCTCTGAGAGGTTAAGTAACCTAACCAGATTGGGCCAGCGGTGTTAGTGGCCAAGCTGTGCAGTTCTACAGCCCAAACCTGTGACTACCACCTCCACTGCTCTTCAGAGCAGGATCCCTGAGGTCATCTGACCTCATTGCGTCACTCTTACACCACCTTTATGATTTTGCTTTTTCTGTGCTCCCACCTTTAATGATTATTAGCATTTCCCTTTCAATAATTCTCTTTACTTAAATCCATTTATTTAAAAAGGAATCTTGATATGCCTACTAGAGATGAAAAATCAGCATTTGCCATAAACAGAAAAGAAATTCAGAGAAGACACTGTTACTTAATTTTTGCTGAATTTCAGCTGCCTGCCTAAGTTGTGGGACCCCTAGGCCCTGGAACAGGGCATGAGGGAGAACAGAGGCAGAGTTCCTGTCAGTACTTCCTTCCGTGATATTTTGTGTCTCTGAGGCCTCTGAAATGGCCTTGTTTGCTGCCTGTGCTCTCTTCTCACCATTGGGGAAACTGAGGCTCAGGGATGTGAACTACTGTCCCCAAGAGCATGTTGGTGACTGTCCCAAGACCAGCAGTCAAGCACTATTACCCCACCCTCATTTCCAGGCATTTTCAGGCAAGCTTGGCCTACTGGCTCAATTGCTGGCTTTGTCCTTGGAACTTACATCTTGCCCGTGGCTCTGCCACCTCGTCTTGACCAATGGTTCAATGGTTCACATGTTTCCACTGGAAGCCGCAAGCCTCTGCTGGCCCAGCTGTTGCTGTCCATTGTGGAGAGAGTGTGGTGGGGGCTGAACCAGCATCAGGACCCCCAGTCCACATGGAGTCTGCCTCTCCTGCTGTCCAGGCGCTCCCTGCCTTTGATCTGCCAGCCCTGTGTAAGTTGAGGCTTTCTCTGCATGCTTCAGAGGGCGCTGGCATCCTGGTGAGGCCAGGGGCTTGCAAAGACTGGGGAAAACCCTGCTGAGGCCAACACTCACTCCTCTGGCATCCCCAAGTGGGGAGAACCGCCGCGAAGGAGGGGGAAAGGCATGTGGATCCACAGAACAGACGCCCAAAAGTAGACTCATGCATCTGTAGGACATCCCCTGCACTGTGTGCCAGGCGCCAGCTGTGTGAAGGGACACAAGTGTGATGTCACATACTTGAAGAGATTTATGCGTAAAAGATGAACACAGCATTGAGTCACCGTGCTCCCTGGTGATGCACCCCCTCCCCCAGAGCATCGGTTGTGCTTGGACCCCGATCCAACAGGCTGGTCATCTGTCTTCCTAAATCCCACCGCTGCACAGCTGGCAGATGAGAAAGGAGGAGTGGCTGTTTCTGGGTCAGGGCAAAAGTGTCTGATGAGCACCGCTGGCTAGGAGGAAAGAGAGAAGATGAGAAGAGTCAAGTGTGCGGTGACATCTGGGCCATTTAACAGAGAGCCATAAAACTTCACAAAAGCCTACAAATGTTATAGACCCCAAGGTTTCTTGTTTTCCAAAATGTGGTGACAAAGACGGACATTCACAACCATCTCCTGAATCCTGGGCTTTGCCTATGCTCTTCCCTCCACTTGCCTGACCCCTCCTCTGGTTAAATGTCCCCAATCTCAGTGAAGTCGGCCCTGACTCTCCTAAATCATACCCCATTTGGACTCTTGGAACTTCTCCTTTATTTCCCACCCCATAGCACATATAGCCTTCTGACTGTTTGCTACCTATTATCTGTCAATCAGTTATCTATATTATTTACTTGACTTTTCTTTGACTCCCCTCACTCGTTTGCTTCATGAGTGCGAGGGTGTTTATTTTAGCCTCATGGTATCTAGTTGACACTCAATAAATATCTGTTGATTGACCTCCACCTCTGAGTCATCAAGGAAAGGTCAAATTATAGGTCAAAGTACTTATAAAATGGAGCCCTTGGTAGACGATCAATTTCACCCTCATCACCTGTCAATCTGTCATTATATCTTGTGGGTGTATATACACTTCCATCCCTGGGGACTTGGACTTCCTGTCTCTGCACCAAGCCAGGCCAGCACCTGAAAGCCACATCCCTCCTGGTCTGATTCTTCTCATGGGTTTCCCAAGACAACTTCCCACAAAAGAGCTTCTACAGAAAAAATGAGGTTAATTAAATTAAAAATTAGCCCCGTTCTCTCTCTCTCTCTCTCTCTCTCTCTCTCTCTCTCTCTCTCTCTCTCTCTGTATATATCCCCATTTGCACAATTTTCTTTTACTATTTTCATATTTCTTAGCGGGTACCTTGCAAAGTCACAGACTCAGACAATATCTTTGATATGACTGACGTAAAAAGGGAGAAAATACAGTATTAAAATTTACTCATCCATGCACATCCGCTTAAAAAAAAAAACACCCCAAAAACTATAATGGCAAAAGTTTCAAATTAGCAACCCCAAATGCCCAGCTTAATGCAAGTACCTTTTAGGTCCACAGTTGCCATAGCAACTCGAGGCCGATCTTGGTGGTCACTTTGTGCCCAATCCTATTGAAGCTAAAAAATTACCTTGGCCTGGTGCAGTCTGTCGATCAGCCCAGCAAAGACTGGGCTACAGAAAATTAAAACTTTTTTTTTTTTTTTTTTAGCGGGCGAAATTAGTTTTGCTGCAGCAAAAGAAACCTCTCAAATCTAAGTGTTTTTCTTCTTTCTTTTTTTTTTTAAAAAAAGCATAATTTGTTGGCCATTAAAATAACAAAAGGGCTTTGAGAAAGGATTAGGGGTTTCTGGTGTGTCACCACTAGACTAGATTTACGTTCTATCCCACTGATGTTGTAATCTTGCATTCTGAGGTAATGTTTTAGCTCTTTTCTCTTCGCATAAATAAAGATTTCAGTGATAGCACTTCATTCCTTCTCGGGAGAATTCCTTTAGATTTTCCACCCTCGGACTCTCAGCCTTGTAAACCATGTCACCGGCCCGGCAGGGCCCAGGACAAATTGGATGCAGAACTTGCGTCCGGGGGCAGGGAACTCATTACCAGGGATTTTCATTGCTACCAGCTTAAAATGGAAACTGGGGGAAGTGCCCAGGCGCTCAATGGGGCAGCTGATGCCTCCCCGCCCCGAGGAGGGGAGATGCATTTTGAAATGGAGAGTTCAAAGTTCTCTGCTTAAACCTAGAGGCGCCGAGGCCGGGATTTCTGGGAGCCCAGGGCCCGGGTTGAATGCTTGCTCGGGGCAATTCCGATTTCAGAAAGAAAGCCCCGAGGTTTGCAGCCCGGGCTCGCTGCTAATCACAGGCGCCTTCTCTCCCCCTTGGAACCTCAGCCCGCTCCTGCAACTCTCTCCGGGCAGCATAGATTTAATTAGGGCTAAATCTCTTTAAAAATTCACATATATATTCCCTTCCATGTAAAGCAACTGCAGAAACTACCCGGGCTTTGAATATCTTTTGAAACCGAAACAACTGTATGTAAATAAAGGTCTGCTATTTACCAACAAGGGAACAAAAAGCCCGGGCACCCCTCAGCCCCCTCGGCTGGCTGGAGGACTTCCCTCCCCAGCAACTTCCTGCTTATTAGCTTGATTGCCAACTTGCTTTATTATTCTCCAACTCACCCTGAGCCCGGCCTTTGAATGCAAAAGAAAAATGGTGTTTATGTTCAAGATTTTTTTTTTTTTTTGCTTTATTCTCATGGCTGGAGTAAATGATGAAGTATTTTCTGCTTCTGCAGAGGCAGCGGGGAGGAAGCCCATATTGTAATTACCGTAAACAAGCAGGCAAGAGAGAAGCTTCTGGAGTCTCTTGGTGGAGGCCCTGGAGAGCTGGGCTTGTTCCCAGCTCTCTTGGACCCTCTGCGTCTCTGCTCCTGTGGGTGGAACAGAGGGCTTCACCCACCTTGTAAAGGTGGCTTGTGCCCAACTTTAGTGCAGAAATGCCTTCTAGCCAGTAAATGCACCTTTTTAATTGGGTGAGTGTCAATTGGATTTTTTTTTTTAAGTTGAAACCTTATAAACTTCTCTGAATATTTTGAAGGAAAGTTGTTTGCATTTGACAGACACAGAGTGTCAGGCACAAACATAAAGTTTTCTTGAAAAAATTCCATGAGAAATTCATGACGTAGACAAATCTGATTCTTGTGAACATTCGGAGAAAGACTGTGATCAGGAAAACACACAATTATCAGAAGTACAGGTCAGTGTTTGACCTCAAAAATAATCTCAAATTCTGGCGTCTGATTTGGAATTTGGTTCCAATGTAGTCAACTTCGCCTGTGATCACTAAAAAAAGAATAAATCAACTATGTCTCCATTTTATTCTCAAAAGTATTTGTCCTTGGGGGGTTAGGCTTAAAAGAACTATTTTTACTAAATACCATCCACTGAACTTATCCAGCAAATAATGATGCCTGAGTGTCACTATGGAGATCCTGCCGGGAGCCAGTGACCAGTAGTGGTCATTTCAGTCATTTTGGCCAGTCCCCCTCCCCCCACTGGGTGGCAGCTGAGCCCTCTCCTGATCCTCACTCCCAAGCTCTCCTTGTTGTTCCTGTCCCTTGAGAGGGTGGCGGATGTCTTCTCCTAATTTCTCCTATACTAAGTGTGTATGCTGTTCCTTCAACTACTAATTAATGTGAGAATAGAGAATCGAAGAGGGTATCCCTCCAAAGAGTTGTTTTTGAAGAGTGACAAATTAATCCCCTTGGATATGCTTGGAGGCAGGCAAGAGATCTTCTGTTTTGTTTTGCAAAATTCTGCAATTAGATGTGCAAAAGTTCCATTTTTAGTAAAGATTTCTGTTGATGAATTTCATCTACTTCGGAAAACACACACACACATACACACACACACACACACACACACACACACACACACACACACACCATGTCCAGGGAATAACTGTGAACACATATTTTTGGATGACTGAAAAACTCCTGTGCCGAGTCTGCATTTTGTCTCCCCACCCCCCCCACCCACCCCCACCCCCCGCTGCCACTCTTTCCCACCTCTCAGCAACACCTGGCTTCTGGTCCCCAAGTGAGCGTGGGCTCAGGACCTCCTCAGGTCCTCAGGACTACTTCACAGAAGATGGGCATCCTTTCATCCCCTTTGTTTTAGCCCTAAAAATAACCTTGGGAGATATTGTCATGGCCCCCATTTGACAGATGAAGAAACTGAGGATCAAAGCAGTTACATGGTTTATTTAAGTCAGAAAGTGAGTAAATGTTGGAGCCAAGATGAAAACCCAGATGGTTTCAATCTAAATCCCTACCTCTTTCGGAGGGTCTTCTGACTTCCTGCAGATTTCATAGAAATGAGAATGAAAGTTGGGATGCTGCAACTGAAAAGATCAATATGTGAAATGGAAGCTCACAGGTCATATTTTCAAGTTAGATAGTTTTTCACTTAGTGCCCACAGAATTTGGACATAGATCAATGCCCTTCAATCAATTATGATTTTAAGAGCAAACCCTGGGTGTGAGACATGATCAGACAGACTAAACATGCAACCCTGAAGCTTTCCCTACACAGACTTAAAGAAAATAGCCTCGTTGGTGGAATGTCTCTGAAGCTGAACGTCTCCTTCCCTTTCTCCCAACTACACATGGAGCCAATCCTTCCTCTCCACCCTCCCCAGCTACCAGGTCTGAAATTGGTACCCAGAACATATAATTTGCCTTTTTTGGGGGTGGGGAGGGTCAAGTCTTCAAAATCATTACACTTTGGCCAGACTACACAAGCATCAAGATGTGCTTTTTCTTTTTCAACCCTCAGGGGGAAGGCAAGGGGCTGACACATCTTGGGCTCTGACTCAGTGCCAGGCACCATGGGTAGTCACGGTGCCCAGTCTCCACAAGGGTGTTGGGAGCAGGGGAGGAATCATGATTCCTGTTTCTTGGGTGCACAAACTTGTTTCCTGGAAGTTGAAAGCCAGTGTGCCCAGAACGCAGAGTAAATAGAGGACTACTGTCCCTTTTAGCCTTTCACACTTCATTCCCAGCAAATGAAGAAACAAAAGCAATAAGACATGTGACCAAAATGTATTCACTAGGAGTTTGGCTGCTAGGATCTTGGAGGACAGACACAGTGAACAGTCACAAAACCGTTTCTTGGGCCCATTTGGAGGATGGGAAATGTGCAAGAAGGTCCACGATTTACCCAAGGTCTCTCTCCATTTGCTCAGTGGTAGAGCCAGCATTCAAATCATGATTCTTTTATTTTAATTTCATCCTCTTTGCCTTTATACCACACTTTTGTCAATAGCATCTAAATTCATTCAGGTTGGGTGGATTAAAGACCAACAAGATGGCAGAAGATGGTGACTCACTCTGCTATGAATCCAGCACCAACACGGGAAAAGGGAGATGACAGCGGATCTTCATTTCATGCGGACCATTTAGTGTTAGCTTCTCAGTCATCAAAACCTCAGTCCCTCCCTCTGTGCCCAAGAGTCCTGGTGAATACTGACGAGTCCCCACTCGTACCTCTAAGATCCTCACGACTGTTAGGGCTTTGTTTCTTCAAGTCACATAATTTGGCCTAGTTCTCTGGTCTTCTGTTGTGAGTGTTTGTATTTTTGTGCAACACTCAAGGGGAAGCTGATAGGATATTTAGCCAAAGACAGAACATTTTTCTAGGACCGAGATATCATAAGCTCAGCCAAGCTTGGGCCTCAAGAAGGTCTCTGGGACTAGGACAACATTTAAATAGGAGTGACTACTCCCTACTGTGCCTTGTTCACTGAGGGGACAGCCAAATGGCAGTGTCAGGGACCATGTCTGGGGCATTTGTGCCCTATTTGGGTTCTCAGCTGGTTGTGGGGATCAGCCAGGATGGAACTTGCAAGACTAGGAAGGGACCCAGTTTCTGTTTGATGCCCCACTTTGTAAATTATATCAGGACACACTGGGGTCCCCACAGTCCCCACCTGGCCATACTCCAGCTCCTCTTGGGCTGCACAAATACCGAGTATGATCAAAGGCAAGAACTCGAATCTGATGAGCCAGGCATTTCATTGCTGAGTGACTTGGAACTTAACCTTTCTGAATTTCAGCCTCCTCATCTGTTAAATGGAGATTTAACAGATAAGAACTATTCAGTTCTTATCTGACCAAGAGTTTGTGAGGTCACAAAGTGCTCAATGAGTAGTGGATTATCACTTTATTAGCTGGATAGTTTAAATATACCTCTTAATGTTGGGCTTCAAATTGTGAAGTGTGCTGATACGTGCTACAGCCTCATGAGCCATGAGAAGTTGTTAGGTGACAGGCGCCAGACATAAAAGACTGTATATTGTACAACTCCTTCAGTAGAAAACGTCCAGAATAGGCCAACCCATGGGGGCAGAAAGAAGAGATTTCCAGGGGATGGGGCAGCAGAGGGAAATGGGGAAATGGATGGAAATTTCTGGAACAAGAGAGAGGTAATGGCAATAGCAGATTGTGAAGGTGCCAAATTATATTTTCAATTCTTTAAAAGGGTTAAAGTGGTACTTTGTACGTACTGCGTATTTTGCTTCCATTTAAACAATTGCATAAAAGTGGACTCTTCATACTTATCTCTGTCCAATTCTCTCTTCTCCTTTGAGGTCACAGATCTCCCTTGACATTCACAGGGGCAGGATCATTTTCTAGTTACTTACCCAAAAGATTAATTCATTGAAATCCTAAACTTTCCATTTAAAATAGTGCTTTGCCATTTTCCCACATTGCTTCCTATCCTGGAGATGGATGGCAAGCTATATCCTCCTCTCCCCAAGAAACTGGAGGATCAGAGAAGGTGGAGTCTGCTGTTCTGTTACATATGCCCTTTTACAGTGCTGACATTATTTTTGGAGTTCACAGAGCTACTGGGTGTCAGAAACTGAATTCAAATCCTTGTCTCAGGTTCCTGGAACAATGCTTTTAATTTCTGCACTTCGCATGCCACAGATTTCTTGACAGTACATTTTATATTGCACAAATTGCTTCATTTTTGTAGTATTCCTATGGAAGTGCTTATTGGATTGATGTTAATTCCTGGCTGACTCATAGGGAAGGGCAGTTTGTGGCTGTTGGAGACTTTGCATTTGGACTTTGGCTTGCTTTATTTAACTGGAAATTACTGCCTTCACTAGGGGCCATTAGCACATCAAAATGGTGTTTGTTGAGCCAGGAAAAGTGATACATTATGCTTGCATTTATTCTTTGGTCCCCAAAGACTAATTGTTGGTTTGTGTTTTTAAACACCCTTTCAAGTGCTAAGAACCCCTAATGAATTAAATTAACAGACCATTAGGGTTAAGAATAATGGTGTGGATGTGGACACTGTGTTCCCATTCCCAGTGCTGGACACCAGGAAGAGACAGTGTTCCCAATAAATTCTGCAAAGCCCTCTATTCCTAACTCCGTGGGACACATGACAAAGTGCTCCCTACGTGTTGCTGTGTGACCCCTAGTCAATCCATTGTCACAGCAACTGTCATCCTACAGGAGAGGGCACCAAGGCCTGGAGAACTGCAGTGGTGTGCCAACTCAAACAGCTAAGGGGCGTCTGCTTGTGGAATGGGGACCCCAGAGAATACCTACTTTACAGGTGATGTTGGGTTCCTGGTTTGGTTTGAGGCCTACACAACATTTGCTGAATTTCTTATATAATCTGCCCAGAGCCAGATCAATACTGGTTTGAAGGCAATCTCCCATGATGTCACTTAAAGATCTGACTTAGCTGCAGGGAACAATTTTCTTCCTGTAACTCAGTGCCTCCAAAGTCATTATAAGCACATAGGAAGTTGTTAAAAGGGATTTTGAAGCTGTCCCTAAAATCTGACTAGATGGTCAGCTGCCTTCTCTCTGAGTAAATGGAAACCCACCGTCTATTCTGCCAAGATAAAAGCAGCCATATTAGAAACTTCTGGAGATCTCTATACTGTCTCTGTTCCCAGGGGCCCAGAGTACCACTGCTTCAGCCTGGTGTTATTAATCTTGGTTATACCACCATTTGGGCCCACTTGGTAAGGGATGTCCAGCACTTCCCGTGTATTGATAATCTTGAATGGTCTCAGCTGCCTTTTGAGGTCAGTACTATTATTTTCCTGTTGCAGAAGAGACTCGAAGCTCTGAGCAGTTGAGTGGCTCTCTGCCAGTCACAGTGGCCGTGTGCACACACTGACTCCTCACCCGCGCCATCCCAGCTGATCTCCTCCTTTGGGTGGGCTAGCTTTGTTGCTAATCTTTATGATCCAGCTCAGTCGATCTCCGAAAGTACCAGATTCACCACACCTGACCAAGCCAGGGAAGTTCGGGTCAGGGACAAGGTCTCAACCAATCACAAACACCCTCATATCTTAGGGCACTAGGGAAAGGAGGGACTAGATAACAGTCAAAATCAAAGTCCTCTTCTATGTTGGGAGTGGGGAGGGATATTTCTGTTGCATTTAGCAAAATAAACTGGCCCTGTCTGAAGTTTTCTAACCAAAGTCAAGTTCTCCAAATCCAGCCTCAACACCACCTCTGTGCTACTCTGAGCATTATAGCACTAATGGGGGCTGCACAGTGCTAGGGGAATTTGGCTTCTTTATAATATATAATAATCACCATTACCTCTCAATTACTTAACAAATAGAGAAGCACAGGGCCATGTTATTTCAAAAGAGCCTCCTGAGAGTAGGGCTGGAGATCTCCAAATGTTACCCAGAATTAGCCGGGAGGGGGCAGGCTATCAGATCTTTTAATGTGTACTCAGGGGAAAGTGCATATATTATGTACTAATAACTCTGGCAGTGCTGTAACTATTCCTGGCCCTCTCAATGGAAGCCCAGACCTGGAAAACACCCTGCTCCTTCTCTTCCTAAGAGACAGCTAGACAAATAGGAAGAGGATTTGGTCAGGTCCCTTCTGTTCCTTGCAGTAGGAATGCAAGGGACTTAGCAGGCCCACCCTCTGGTTGGAGATCAAATAGCAGTTTGGCAAAGGTGGGGAAGAAAAAGAAAAAGAAAAACCAGCAAGAAGGAAAAACTAATCAGTAAATGAAGTAGTGATGAAGAAAGAACTTAAAATGTTTGGTATTGTGCAGACAAAACCAACCAACCAATATGCCAGCAATCTGTGTCCTAAGACCTTGCACTCCCTTTTAAAGCCACAGCCACAGGCTTTTGCTTTGGTTTGCCAGTAAGTGAGCATTGTTAAAATCTGTGTAAAAGATGCTTTGAGAAAGTTAACCAGAGCCCATTTCCTTGAGGAATATATTCTTCCTCAGGCAATTTTTTTTTTGGGGGGGGTACTGAAGGTTGAACTCAGGGGCACTCAACCACTGAGCCACATCCCCAGTCCTATTTTGTATTTTATTTAGAGACAGGGTCTCACTGAGTTGCTTAGTACCTCAAGGCAATTTTTTAGCCTCCGAAGCCAGCATTATTTTCTAAAGCAAGGAAAGATAGAGAAGAGAAGCTAAGGGAAGAGAGAAGAGGAAACCTTTATTTTTATTTCCAAGACTTGATTTGGATTTCACGAACAATTGCAATCTTGATAGAGGCTTTGGTTTTCTGGTGGCATGAGAACTAAAATTTGGGGTTGGCTAAAAACTCTAGACATATAATGGGGATTAAAAGTTAGGGATCTGTCTGCCCCTGAATCATTCTGTCTTGTTTTGATGGGCATCTCCTCCCGCTCAGGGCGGAAGGCACGCTTTTAATCCACAGGAGCGTGGGGACTTCAGCTATTCCGCCTGCTGGCTTTGCGTGGGTCTTTACACCAATTGAATAGCTGTGCATTTGTTGTGGAATCAAGGACTAAAGAAGTAAAGGGGAGAGAAGAGATTACCCTTTCAGAACCCCGATTCCCACTAAACCAAAGGTAAGCTCTTTGTAACTATTGATCAGGAAATAAACCCTCCTTTATTATTCCATGGATGCAGGAAAATCTTTCCTCTGGCTGCTTTTCTGCAACTCTTCCTGCAAATGCTCAGTTGCTACTGACTTGCATTCCTTCCTGCAGCTCTGAGCTTTTCTGACCTGCCTCACTGGGTTTTCTTCCCCCTCCAGATGGGAAGTGGAAATGATCCAGCTGGAGAGTTAAACTTTTCCATCCAAAAATATTCCAATCCATTTACATTTTTAGTTCACTCAGTTAAAAAAAAATGGCACACCTTGGCCAGGGCATTGTGGCTTCTAACGTCTCAAATTCAGTATCTAAAACAACAAGTTTTCTTTAGTTTCTGATATTTTTCCTATTAGAAATTAGAGATTAGGAGTCTAGATAGGCTCTAAACATCTTTTGAGGAAATGGTGCTTTTCTTATTGATGTTTCTGCAGAGCAATACTCAACTTTATTCAGTTCTGCCAGCTAGCTGCTAGTGATCCACCCCTGCAGGGGTGGGTAATGATTTGCACACATATGTTTATGTTATTTTAGTAGAAAATCCATGTGCCATTGGTAATGAATTGAAGGTTAAGTGACAATTTTTCCTCGCGACCACTCTTGCTGTATGGTCTGTGAACTGAAAACTGGATTAACCTTTAATTACCCTCCACGATCTCTCAACCCTGAGACAACATTACCACTCCTACCAGTAGTATTTGCATATACAATTTAATGAGAGAAACATCTGTTTGCATATTTGGTATCGTTAATATTATGCAGATGAATAGATATTCACAGTGTGATAGGCATCCGTACTAACGTCTCATTTTCTTTCATTTCTAGTCTTTTTCCCACTCTCTGATGCAGCTGGACTTGTATTAATTAGAATTAAGGGCTAACTACAGTCCACGCCTTGTGCAGGACACACAAATGCAACGTGATCTGCGCACCTACAAAACTGCATTTAACTCAACCCAGGGAAAAGATACAACTGCGGGGTCTCACACAATGTGCGCTGTAAAGGCTTGTGGGTGTGTGTGTGTGCGCGTGTGCGTGCTTGAAACAAAACCATGTTTGATTCACATTTTTAAAAATTCTTTGTATATCTATTTTTGGAAACACTTGCTTTTACACATAGCTTTCTTCTGATGGCTTTATCAAATGCTTCTTATATAAAGCCGGGCAATTTTGGAGCCAATGGGATCTTTGAGGGCCAAGCCAATCAAACCTTTGTTTTCCTGGGAGGCTCACTGAGGCTGACTGGGTTCAAAGATTTGCCCGCAGGCACCTCAGTGGCTCCTGGTGGAGTGGGCTTGAGGCCTCCAGACTCCAAATTTGGAGCTTCTCCACTGAATTGCACGGCCTCTGTGAATGTTTTCAGCAGCCACTAAGCCCATTTTATGCAGCTTCTAGAAAATTGAGGTTTTTTTCATTGAAGCCACTCCTTTAAAGTTCTTCCTGTACCTGTACGGCACAAGCACTGTGCATACTCTATACACAATCTTTACCAACAAGCTTTTTGTATTTTGTGTACATTAGTTGTGATTCCTGGACATGAGAAGGTTTTGTTTTTGCCTTGGTCCAAAGATAATGAAAGATTTAGTCAAGATTGTTGAGGGCTTTCATTTCATGGTACATTTTCCAATACTTCAACCTGAAAAAAAAAAGTGCTGCTTCCTTATGCTTTTCAAAAGCAAAAACCTCTGAGTTCTAACTTAATTTCACCCTCTTCTGATCATAAACCTTGAGCCGGACACTGTGGCCGCTTAGCACCTACAGCTTCCAACACTGCCATGGAAATGATTTTATAGAGTTGTCCTGAATGTCTCATCAGGATAAAGACAACTCTTGGCTTTCATTAGTGAATCAGTCCTCATTAATTCAAACCCCACAGTGGTAGTGGCAAAGGGGCAGCCAGATTAACCAGGGAACACTTTGAACCATAGAAACTTTTTATGGGAATGTACTATTCTTACCTCCACGGATGTTCTGTAATTAAAACTGGCCTGGAACTCTAAAGATCTTTGGGATACATGATTAAATCAATTGGTTTGTGATTTGTTTTTCTTTACATCCATTATTTGCAGGCCCAGGTATATTATGAGACTACTGGAGGCAATTTGCAAAGTATTTTCAGCATCTTCTACCACCCCACCTTCTAATTTATACACTGTTCATTTATACTGTCTATAATATCAAATGCATTTCTAAAACAAAGAGCTAGTTCAGATAGCATCTGGATTGTTAATAAATAAATCATATTTTTATCATAGTCTCTGAGGAGAAATGGACATGACAGAACAGTCTGATTTTGAACACCTGGTATGGGCAGGGCACTGACCAGGGAGTAGGTCTGTAGTTAGTCCCTACAGTCATTGTCCACGGCCATTTCTACTCTCTGGCAAGTGACATTTTAATAGTAGGTGATAATGTATCCTTACCAGTTGTGACTTTGTGACTATGAATACTGTGTGTGGATGTGTGACGTACAGGAGGTATTCAATAAAATGAATATTTGTTGGATGGGTGGTAGGATGGATGGATTGTGGCATCAAGAGGTTCCCCCCACCTGCCCACTCTATTAGCCATTTTTAGAATCCAAAGGAATATACTGTTTCCAATGATGTCAGGAAAAGTTTTAGCCTAAGTAGCCAATCCAGCATGTATCCTGCAGGTAGCCAGTATGTGTTCCTAATCACTCTGAAGTTACATTACACAAAGGTGTTTGTACGTTGGGGGAATTCATAAAGAATATATAGAAACCTGCTTGTAGACTAGTGGACAGTGTAAATTAGCTTCTGACTTTATCTTGACCTGTGCTGCTTTGATGCTAGACCTCACTTTTGTTATTTACATATTGATTAACCCACATGTAACTTGACTTGTGGGTGCTCTTATAGGATTCCTGGTTGTGTTCTAGGCTCGAAAATCTATTGACCCTTGGGTGTGTTGGCCTGTATCCACTCTAAGGAAAGGATGCTATGAGCGGCAGAAGGGTTCCCCAGGGCAGAGGCCCACTGGTTGGGCCTGCTGTGGCTCTTTCTGAACCTGCACTTCATTCATATCAGGGCTTGGGGCAAGTGATCAAGCCTCTGGCTGTATGAGGAGGTGGAGGCACAAGCGCCTTCCTGAGATGGACAGAAAGCATCTCTGGGTAGACCTTGGGCCTCCATGGGCACAAAAACTTTGGGACTTGTGACACAAAACAATCCATTAGGGTGAGAGAAAAAAATACTAGGAATTTTATTAACAGGTTTGGATGAAAATGGTAAGAAATGAGAAAAGCATTCCCTGTAATCATTATTGAAAAAATATATGTATTTATATGTTTACTTATTTATTAATTGAATCAGCATTTTCCAGAACAGCTGAGTAGAGTCCTTGCCCTTCTTCAACATTGTCCCTGACTTCTTCTCCTCCTTCTTCCTGTAGCTCTGAACAGTCTGCATGTCACATACAACTTTCAGGTCTCTGAATCTGCTGTGCTGCTGTGTGTCTCAGGGCCTTTGCTCCTCCCACTTTGCCACCGTGGCTTCTTTTTCCCTGTGCTTAGCAAATTTCAGTTTTACTCCTGGGCTTATTGGGCTGCACGGATCTCTTTCCATGGGCCCTATCACCCCCTCTCACTCACGTCTCTATTACTGCTTTACAACTTTATCCCCCCGGTTTTTTGAGCAGCTGGAGGATGGAGCTCTGTTCCTTACACATTTGTGTGTAAATGCTTGTAGAGTGCATGAATGAAAGAGTGAAATAAAAGTAGTCTGCCTTGATGACTAGCTGCAGGGTTTGTACCCTGTGCCCTGTTCCAGTCCCCAGGAGGGGTCGCTCTTGACACTTCCTGCAATGGTGAGAGCCCACAGCTTGGATCTCCTCTGAGTGGTAGGATTTTCAATATGGCAGAATCTGATTTCAGTTACCTCCTTTCCTCCCCACTTCCCCAGCCACTTGCTTGGGAATGGCAGAAAGGTGGGGCCTAGAAGGCAAACCAGCGTCTCCGACTTCATAATGATTTTCTGTGTGTGTGCCTGGAAGTCCCTGGAAAGATGGAGTGGAGTCCCCAGCATGAGCACTCTGTTGGATGGAACACAGAAGAGCCTTTTTTGGAAGCAGCAGAGGCATACACAAGATACTTTAAAAAATATGTATTTTCTTAGTTGTAGATGGACACAATCCCTTTATTTTATTTGTTTATTTTTATGTGGTGCCAGGGATCAAACCCAGTGCCTCACACATGCGAGGCAAGCACTGTACCACTGAGCCACAACCCTGGCCCCTACAAGGGACTTTTGAAAATGTCAGTGACTGAGAACCAACAACCAACACCCGGGAGCAGATTTTTTTTGAGGCATAAAAACCACATTTCTGCTTCTGAGTATAGGCAGGCTAGGGGATTCATCTGGGTCCTCTTGGCAAACCAGAAAGGAAAATGCACCAAACTGGGCGAGATATTTGTGTTAACCACGATGTGGGAGAATGTACAGTCACTGTGTTTTGGAAAAAAAAAAACAGTTACAAAGGCGTCCATACAAATAAAAATGGGGTACAGCATGAAATGTCTCAGTCTTATTCTTTAAAATTGCTGTTTTTTTTGTTTGTTTGTTTTTTACTTTTACTTTTATTTTAATTCAGGGACATTTTTATACCTTAGTAATAAATTAACATTTCAAAAGTGCTTTTACCTGCTGAGATGGCTCATTCCGCTAATATGGGGAACTCTGTGGACTCGAATAATTAGTGTAAATTGCCTTTGAATAACAGAGCTGGGAACAACTTTAACTTGCGAAAGCTTAATGCCCCTTGCTGTACGGGATGAAGAGTTCTTAATGGGGCCTGGAAAAACAACTAATACCTACAAATCAAAGGAGAAAAGCCGTTTTTGATGCATTTGTCTGAGAGTGTGAGTTTTAAACTAAATTGTTAACACTTCCCTCCTGCTGAGGGTCATGGATTAGCTAGGCTGGGAGATTCTTTGAGAATCTTTCACACTGACCAGGGGAGGTAGGGGGTTCCAAATACAAGTGTTTTCTTAACCCTAATCCCTACCTCCCTGACCAGGACGGCTCTGCTTTTCCCTCTAATTAGGTGAAGAATTAGGAGGTGGATAAATGTGCTCAGGGACGAGGATAAAGTGATTAGTTCACTCCAGACCATGATAGTGATTTCTAGGCGCTACTTAGTTCCTTTCAAGATAATAACTTTTCTCTTTTTTACAAAACCGTATTCAAGCAAACCTCAAACATGTATTTATAGGCAATGATAATTATCTTTGGGCAAGTTTGGGGCGGCATATTGACAAACTATTTTTACTCTCCTCTGCAATTCACTTAATTTTCATAAGATTTTTATCCCATTGAGGGACATCTAGAGTTTCTCATCTGAACCATGTATGATAATTATTTGTGCAATCTGCACAAAATCTAATAACCTAACCAAGAAAAAAAAAAGTATTCACATTTAAATGATCTTTTCAGTGAAGGGGGAAGTCAACCTGTTGGTTGGGAGCTGTCTGAGATAAAACCCATTTTGACACATTTTCTGCATATGAATAGATCCTATTGTGTGTGACTTTTCTTTCTTTTTCTTTTCTTTTTTTTTAAAGAGGAGCTTGTAGATATTCTTTATGGAAGTATAATTTTAAATTTAGGTTGATTCACAACAGTTGTGGGAGAGTTTCGAACTTTGGTGGTATTAGCCCACTTTCACCCGTGGAGAACATCCCAGGGTACCTAGACCTTTAAATCAGTTTCTACACAAAAGCCCCAGACAGGTAGGGACCAGAGAACCTGCTGTCTTTTGCATTTAGATGATTGGTTCCAGAACTGCATCCAAGGTTTTTCTTGCTCCTGCCCTTTTAGCTCAGTTCTATACTGAACATTTTGTCCCTTTTGCCTTACCAAGCAGATGAAAAGTGCCGGCAATAAACAGATGACTAGGCCCTTCCACCTCCCTCCCAAAGGCACTGGAAGGCCTAAGGCATTTTTCCTCTGGGTTAGTGTTTTGAAGCTTCCAAGGGCAAAGATCTACCTGTGCACTTTGGGAACAAGTCCTCCCAGTTTCCCCCCCTCTTGGCAGAATCTCACTGAGGATTATAAACAGGCCAGAACAAAAAAAAAAAAAAAAAAGTAAAAAATGAAACTGTAGAAGTGTGCTGGTCTCCAGGCTCATCTGCCCAAGAGTGGCCATGGCTAGCTGTGGCTGGCTCTTCCCTTGGGAGGGGTCTTTTTTATTTTCTTATTTAAACCGAACTGTCTTTAAACTGGAATTTTCCCTTCCATTCCTACCAACGTGATGGCTGGTTTAAAGTAGGCCGTCCACATAATGTCCAGTGAAGCTACACAGGACAGATCATAATGCACTAGCTAGGGTTGCGTTGCCTCTTGATCTTATCAGCTTTATTTCCTAGACTACAAAAAGATCTAACAGTGCCGGTGAGCAGTTTGGTTTAGACAATCTCTACAGTTATCCATCAGTGTCACCCAGTGAGTAGGTGGCAGCAAAGCTGGGAGGCAGGCTGTGAGGCTAGGCTGACTCCTCCGGGCTACCTTGCTAATTCACCAGGCTCTGAGCCTTGTCCTTCCTTACTGTTGAACTCCTCTTCCCTTTGTTTTCTTTCTTTTTCTTTTGTTTTGGTCAAAGGAACTCTAACCCATGGCCTTCTCAGATCTTCCATGGTATAGTGCATGTCTCAGCTCTTTGTTTTTCAATTCTTCATAACTGTACATAAGAGAGGGAACAAATGTATAAAATATATGTTTCTGAGCTACAAAGAAGGTGACAAGTTAGATGTCTGAGGGAGACTAGGTGGATTGAACGTGACCACCCCCACCTTTTGTGTTTGACTTGGGTAAATTCCATGCACATAACAGGAATTCTAAGCAGGAGGGGACAGTTGGTCAGCAATGTTGATTTAGCATCTTCTTCTTCATCATCAACTGTGGGTTATTCCAAACATGTCCTTTTTTGCTGTACAGTCTGATCCTTTAAAATAGCATGGGGGGGCGCTTATCTGGATTCTCACCCACTTCAATCCGAGTGGGAAGCATCTGGGCTGGGCCCTGAGCCAGTTCAGCAGCCACTAGCAGGACCCTCATCCAGAGACCTGAAAGAGTATGAGGTTTGAAAATGGAACCTGTTACCCTAATCATGGCCCAAATCTGATAGGCTCAAGTAATAGTCTCCCTGGAGAAAGATCTACATGTCAAGTAGTAAACTTGATAATTGTAAGAATATATTTAACACAGGAGATTAACATTTCTGTTATATAATTACAAGTTCAAGGAGTTCAGCCTCTTATCACTTCATAGTGACTATAGAAAGTAGGAGTGATCCCTTTTAATTTGTAATTATTTGACTGCAATGTGAGGTCCGGCAGCCCTATTCTTCCCCTTCCAAGCTGGAAGACATTGGTATGCAGAACCTATGCAGGAAGGCCCGGTACACTATCAGAAGAAGCCATGTTTGATTATTCTTTTAAACCAACTAAGAGAAGTTAATCTCATTGAACTTCTTTTTATTCAACAAAAGAGTTGGATGTTTCCAACTCTAATGTGACTATAATGTTCATTAAATGGACTTCTTTACACCTTTAAATGGATTAACTGCACATCTTTACAGTCTAATTATTATACATGTCATTCAAAAAAATCACAGATCTAATTCAGGGCATGATAAAGGCCTTTCTTTTGTGACTCTGGGAAAGACACTGCCGTAAATGGATGTGATTTTTATCAGGGCCATTTTTTTTGAAAGGGCACGTGTGGCTCCAAGGAGGTGGGAGGGAAGGACAGCCCTGGATGTGACTTTGCCTGCCCTAGTGGGTTTATTTTAGAGATTTAGGATGGGCCTGTGCTGGTGCCTGCTCCTTCGGGCTCTCTGTGCCAGGCACCTTGGAGGTTCCTCCCGCCTCAGGAGGCCAGCTAATGACTTCAATCTGCCGGGGACGGCTCTTAGTCAGATAAGTGATAAATTATGGACTGCCCTGTTCAGTCCCTGGCCTTTGGGGTGTCTCTGAGTTCCTTCACCCAGACCTTTCCTGAGAGTGGGAAAGTCCCTCTCCCGCGCTTCAGGAGGGCAGCCCTTGGTTTGACCACGCCTCCCCCTGCACGCCTGTCCATTTTAAACTTGGCCTGCTGTGGTTCTCTGGTGTCCTGGGGATGTCATGGGTTCTGTTTGGCTCAGGAGGGTATAGAAGGCTCCAGGAGCTATGGGAGAAATACAAGGATCTTTTGCTCTTTGGGACAGAAGACTGGGAGAGAGGACCCCAGAAAGCCCCAGAGAGCCATTCAGGCCTTTTCTGTTGAAACTGAGCTTTGCACAGATTTGTCCCCATTCATTCATCTCACCAACATTTGTGGAGAGATTGCACTGGGTCAGGTACTGAGCATGGGCAATCGAAGCAGCCCAAAGCTAGGGCATGTGAATCTTGCACTCAGGAGCAGCCCACCTGAGTGGCACTAGCAGAGAATTTTGTGGGTTGAAGGAGGCTCAGAATTTCCCAGAGAGGGGAGACTGAGCGCTGGCAACCTGGTCAGAAGGCGCGTCCAGAGGGCTTGCTTTGAGTTCATGCATGGAGGTAGGTTCACACTGGTTTTACTTAGATCGGACCTAAGTACCTACGTGAAGCTGCTTTGGAGTGGTGGATGAGGGCCTGTGGGAGGAGAGGGACACTGTCCTTGGAGCCCGTTGTCAGCCTCCTTATCCCTAGTCCTGGCTCCTCAGGGACACTGGGGAGAGGGAGAGTGACCTCAGCCTTGACCATGGGGACATGTGGGTGTCTCTGGATTTTTCTGGAGCATAGTGAAGAGACAGGCACTCTGTGGACCTGGGTGGAAAGGCTGGACCTGCCCCTTCCTTGTCATGTGGCCGACAGGTTGCCTGGCCTCTTTAAACCTCAGCTTCCTCATCTATGAACAAGGGTGAACGTACCCATCTTTCAATGCTCTTCACGACTTTAGAAACAACAAACTTGGAAAGGCCCTAGCACAGAGCCTGGCACATAGCAGGTGCTCAATAAGGTCTAATCTTTCCTATCCGATGCACCTTTTATTGCCCCTCACCCATATGTCCCATTCTTAATGATCTGTGGTATAGGTCTTCCTTCGGGAACAGGCTAGAAACTCTAGGCTACCTCGTCCAGGGGTCTTTGTTTTTTGAAAGCAAAGTCCTAAAGCACTCAAAACCTCCAAGAGGGTGGAGTGATGGCCAGTGGGGTCAGCATTTGGGACAGGCGGGCAGTCCCATGGAGTGGACAGCTAAAGCACCACTGACCAGACTCCCCCACCAGAAGCCCCGTTCGGGCCTGGTCTTGTGCTCAGTCTGGTGTCTGAAACCCCATCCCAAATCTGCCTACTGGGTGCACGTCCAGCTCTGGATTCCGAGTGCGGCAGTGGTGACCCGGTGTTGCCAGTGCAGTCCCCACACCTGGGCTCCCCACTTCCCACCTGTGCCCGCCTCTCGGTGTCTTTGATTCTGGCATTCCCCAGGGCATGGCAGCAGTGATGAGATACTTTCAGAGATGCCTGTCTTGAGGCAGAAAACTCTTTCATAAATCATTTAAGATCCATGCTGTACCAACATCAATTATCAGAATTAATTGCTCCTTAAAACGTAAAGAATTGTGCTACAAAGAGTCAACATCGGCTCGGGAACTGCAAGTCTCTCCCAAGTCTTCTGAAGGAAGAGGAAGCAGGGACCCGGAGAAAGCAAACATGGGCTCATTGTGTGCTAGGTACGGCGTCCGGGTTTCCAAACTAATAAATACTGAATGAGTAAATAATTTTGTTTTCTCTCTGCGTTATAAAGATTCAGTCGTATTTGGCCAAGTAACTTCAGGGAATGTCATTAAATACTTTTCAAATAGTGCTCGCTTGAAGCCATGTTCTGCAGTTGGAAAATGTCTACAGATCCACTCAGAAAGCCAAGGGGGAAGGTGGTCTACGTGGAGTGGACTCAAAAGCCTTCTCGAAATTGAGACCATGCCCTGGGGACAGACGTCACCAGTGGGAAGCACCAGGTTCACTCACCCATTCACTCCCTCAATCGTTAATTCCAAATGGGGCTAGGGAGTGAATGGTGTGCAGTGGAATATTACATTACAGAAGTTAAATTCTTGCCCAAATATATTTTATCAATGATAAGCCAGAAAAAAATAGTTATAAAGATCTGAATTCAAGATACTTAAGAATAGAATGCTAGCTGGGTACGGTGGCGCACACCTGTAATCCCAGCAGTTCAGGAGGCTGAGGCAGAAGGAATGTGAGTTCAAAGCCAGCCTAAGCAAAAAGTGAGATGCTAGGCACTCAGTGAGGCCCTGTCTCTAAATAAAATACAAAACGGGGCTAGGGGTGTGGCTCGGTGGTAGAGTGCCCCTGAGTTCAATCCCTGGTACCACCCTCCCAAAAAAGAATAGAATGCTAATAGTTTTACCTATGTATATGCATAGCTTACATGCACTGCTGATAGGGAAGGGAGTAGATGTTATGCATATAATGTTTATAGTGTAAATGTGTGAATTACATATAAATAATAGCATGTTGCAGATGAGATGATGTTAGTACCTAAGGAATTAGACGCAGACCACTCTTTAGCCAGAAATACTTTATTTCAAGATTATTATTTCAAGATTCTTCTGTACCAAAGCATTCTGCGATGACTCTGTTTCTATCGTAACTTCTTTCTTCTTGCAAATGGGGAATTGAACCTAGCTTCTCTACCACTGAGCTACAACTCCAGTCTTTTTTATTTTGAGACAGGGTTGTGCTAAGTTGCCCAGTCTGTTCTTGAACTTGTGATCCTCCTACCTTAGCAGCCTGAGTTGCCAGGATTATAGGTGTGGTCATTGCGCCACACCATCATAAATATGTTTGATCTATGTTTATTTCAGCCAAGGTGCATCAGGGAATAGACCCCAGTTTTGGTTTGCACGTGTGGTATTCAGAGACCTGACACTAGCTTCGAAGCTCTGGAGCAAAAAGAATCTTTGTTCAGGAAGTTTCTTGTTGGACAATTAACATGTGGAAACTATATCAAACAGAATGTGAAAATGATAAGTTCATGTTGAATTTCCAAAGGGCGGAGGCTTACTCTTTTTGGAACAAGACTGTCACAACTCTTGCTGATGGAATAAATGGGATCATTATATTTCAGTCTCTAAGTAATTATCAGAAATGAAGCTTTGTGGATTCTTTCCTAATGGGGCCACCTGTCACCCTTCAGTCTTGGTATATAATGACATCTGAAAACCTGGGCCCGAGTTTAGCCCTTCCAAATGTTAGGGACCATGTCCTGATTCCCCTCTGTCTTGGTATGATGAATAGATATATTTTCCTCTGGTTTTCCACCCTCCACCCAACATGTGATTCTGTGTGTCCAAAGTGCCTGTGGCAGGTATGCAAAGCTATAGCAAAACCAGGTGTTCCACCATAATTGTTGGCTCCTTGGCAGACTTGATTGCTGAGACATCCGCTGGAGGGAGGGGATAGACAGCAATTTTCTCACCATGGCCTGCCCTGGCTGCTGCCTGCTGCCAGCTGCTCTGGGCTAGTGGTGACTGCGCCAGGCTGCTGCTGAAGCCCAGGACTTGTGGGCAACTCTGTGTGGGCTGCGGTCAGGGAAGCGGGGCTCCCCATACCTTGCTTAGGGCCTAAGGCAGAACTCCAGCTCCACAAAGATGTGGCAGCTGGCTGCATGGTCAGGGCTTCTCTTCTGAGGCTGGACAGAGAAAGAAACTTGTCCCTGAGATTGTGTGTGTGACAGGCTCTTGAATATACAGCTGTCTTGTGGATCTCTGGTTGATTGTTCAATATTTTTCTCTTGCAAAGCATTCTGTGATGATCCTATTGCCATCTTGGATTTGTTTAATCTGGGAGAGAGGAAGAGTTAAGCAACCTCCTTATATTTTGTATTAATTTTATCCTTGTCTTATAAGGTAATAGACAGCAAGCTTTTATTTGGACACCTGGCACCAACTTTGGATGCTTGGGAGGAAGAAGGAGCCTTGTTTGGGAAGCTACTTATTGGACAATTGACACGTGGAAGCTATACCAAACAGTGTGAAAATAAGTTCATTTTGAATTTCCAAAAGGTAGAGGCCTTCCCCTACCTTTTCTTCCAGATGCTTTTTTTTTTTTTTTTTTAATTTTGTTACAGGGGTTGAACCCAGGGGTGCTTAACCATTGAGCCACAGCCCCAGCCTTTTTTCCTCACTAAGTTGCTTAGGCCCTTACTAAGTTGCTGAGGCTGACCTTGAACTTGTGATCCTCCTATTTCAGTCTCCTGAGTTGCTGGGATTATAGGGATGCCCCACCAATCCAGGCTGGTTCAGTGATCTTTAAATGGCAGACACTCTTCTGGAGTCTTAGGTGGTCCTCCCAGTGGCTGTGGCTTGGAAACCACTTAATGACCTTTTGAAGTCCTCCTGTAGTAGGCAGAGGTGTGTAGACAGAGAAGCAGGTCCACAAGGAGCCAGCTTGGTAATAAGTGCTTTCATTAGGCTCTGTTTTTATATTCAACTCCCTAAAACAAAGGGTAAAAGACCTTGAAAGTCTTTCTTATCTGAGAGATGATGTGAACGTGCTCTGCAGGGGCTGGGAGTGAGTGTGGGGGAGTGACCTCTGAGCCCAATCCCAAGTGCCTGAACCACCCGGACACTGTTACAGTCCTGTAGGTCTGTGTGGACTGGAGCCATAAGATCCCTTGGAAATATAATTTCACATAATTGGGACTTCTCAGAACCTACTTCCTACAAGGTTCAGGTTTGTATTAGTGATGCAAATTTTAATCAGTAATCAAGAGTCTTCATTCTTAATGCAAGAAGAATCCCCAATACATTCTTATATCTGCAAAAGGTGTTCCTTCTGCAAACTGAGTCCAGAAAAAGGGAGCGACAAATTAGCATCTTAAACTATTTAAGTTCTTTTTCTTTTAGGAGGTGCTGGATTTCCAACCAGGGCCTCATGCCTGCTCCGCAAGGGCTCCATCCGAGCTATACCTCCAGCCCTGCCTATGGAAGTCTTGAATTCTCCTGCAAGTGAGGTGTCTTCAGAAACACGCTTAGAACCTCCTTTCCCTTCCTCCCACGTGACAGTCTCAGAGCCGAGCACTGCCATCCTTAGTGAAAAGGTTGTGTGATTGTGACCCCAGCCCCCAATTGACACCTGTTGAAATAATATTGGAACCACATTGGTAACTAATTGCAACTAAGATGTCAACTCAATTAATCTGATGATAGCAATACCCAGGAGACACCCTCGTGCCCAGGCTGGCATTCCCAGTCAAGTCCAGGCTTGCTTCTATTACCTGACAAGCCGGGGACAAAATTGGCACTAAATATAAGGTAATTCAATTAACTCCTCCCCTCCCAGCAGGCAGCCCCAGGGCGCTGGGTGCCCAGGCCTTCTAAGCGAAGGGCTGCACCCCCAGTGGGAAAATGCTTAGGGTGAACTTTCATCATTTGAAGTGTGTAGTTTACAACCAAGTGTCTACCTGAAACTCCTTGTGCTGCTAAAGCGACAGCAGTTTTTCTTACCCTTAAAGACATGGTAATAAATTGTGTGAAATTCATTCACAGGAAAATACACCTTGTAGGAGGCAGGGTCCCTTAAGGATCCTCCCAGAAATACAAGTACTTCCTGGACAGAGGCAGGGAGGGGAGGAGGAGAACTAGGAAGAGAGCCGGAGAGAGGAAAACCTGGTTTAAAAAGAACAACAAGAAGACAGACTGAAAACTCCCCCACCAAATAAAAATAAAAATTAAAAAAGCTATAATTAGAAAAAAATACGCTTCATGAAATTATTTTGTTATAAAGACATTCTTTAAGCTGATGCTTTTAAGGGACAAAAAGAACCCTTTTATTTCTAAATTTCAGCAATGCTAACCCATAACTCTCTCATCTCCAGGGAACTGAACATCAACGTATTTATCCTTTCATTTTCCCAGTATCCAAGATGAAGTGGAGAATAGAGGCCATGAAGCCACAGGTTGTGACCTTTTTGAATGCCAACTCCAGCCACACAGTCAAGTAGCCAAGCAGAAGAGCTGGGTGAAAATCCCACATCTGTGGCTCTAACTGTGTGCAGGTCAAGCCCTGATCATCCCAAGATCCTGAGGACAATGTGAGTTCCTCTCGGACTCTGTGGAATGGGAGAGCCATGTTCTCACCATGGTCTCCTGGTGCCGGGTGACAACCCATGCTGAAGCCACCTTGGGACTTAGTGTGCATGGTGGTGGGACAGGACTTCTCTCCATGTGGAGCCAATTAGATTAGACATCAACACAAACAGGAGGCTGCTGCACATTCTCAAGTGTGGCTGGAATAAGGGACCTGGGTCAGGCAGCATGGGGTCAATAAAGTCTGCAGACCTCATTTAAAAAGGCAGATCAGTGCGATGGACCAAAGTCATTATTAAATATGTTAATTTGCAGCAAGGAAATTAAAGCTTGGGGGAGAAGACAGTGGCCAGGGAAACCCCAACCCTGGCTCCTCTGCTTGGGTGACCTTGGGTGCTAATTTCTTTGTCTTTTGGGAGGAAGTTGGAGGGTGTGATAGAAATTCACCATGATTCCATTTACTTGATAACTCATGGCTCAAGACACCTGAGCAAGTACTTCCCAGGCATGGCTGTCCCTTGGCCCATAATGCCATGTGACGAAGGGGCCAGATGGATGTGCTTGTGAAATACATCTCTGTAGCTCCAGCACCTTTCAGGCCTGGACAAGGTCCTCAAGTTACCTATTGAATAAATGAATGGATCTAAACAAGATGGATTTAAACAGGGAAGAGCCACCTGTGAGGGAGACATTTTGTGCACAGGGAGTCAGGGGCCCAGGGCTCTGTTCCTGCCTGTACCCTGCAACTGTGGGGCTTTGGAGAAGCCACTTCACCAACAGGAAACTTAGGATTTATGACCTCAACATTTTGCTATGTGCTCACTTTTCTCTCTGGTCCACGAAGGCAGAAGGAGCACTCATGGTCTCTCTTTCTCCTGTTTGCTTTTGGCTTCTGACCTTGTGAATGAGCTGAGCTGTGTAAATCAGGCCCTTGAAGCTCTTTGGGAGGAAGGGGGACCCCAAAGGGGAGGTCAGGCAACACTCAGCTGACACTCCTCCAGGTATCTGCAGATAATGAGAAAATACAAGGTTGTGCAGAATCCAGGGCCCAATGACCCTGCTTCTAGGAGGACGGGGTTGAAGGATGGTTTTAAAATGTGAAAGAAAGGGAGAGGAAGAGTGGAGTAAGAATACGCCCCTGAAGTGGAGCACCTCCACCAATCAGGTCAGCTAACAGGCAGCCTTTATGCCTGGCAGGAGGCACCCCAGCAAGCAACACGGAGTGACAAGAAGCCCGGAGAGGTGCCTGCTTTTTCAGAGGGAAAATGTAATTTGTAAACAGTCGACATCTTAACAAGCTATAAACAACCAGCCCTGACTTCTAGCAGATTTACTGATGCCCGAGTGACTGAAATTCACAATGCTTTTCCAAACCCACTTGGTTAATTTGCGGCCTGGTACTCATTAGGGCGACAAGTCCCCTGGGGGACTGCCTCCAGCTCAGGCTTCCAACATGGGGACGAGGAGGGGCTGGGGTCCCAGCACTTTTCCAACACAGGTGCAGGCCCAGGGCAGTTGGAGCGTGTCCTCTTCTCTCTGTTGTCATGTTAGAGGCTGGCCCTGTGACTCACAGGATAGGATATGTTTGTTTTGTTTTAAAATTCTAGCATTTCAAAAATCGCCCATCATTTATCACTCATCCTGGATGAGCAATTGTGGGTCGATGCTGGCTGGATGCTTGTCCTCCAAACTCCTCCTCCCCGCCCCCACCTCACCCCCCCTGGGGAAATCAAGAAAAACAAGATCCTACTTGTCTGGGCCCTTGGAGGCTCCTCTGAATTGCTGGAATCGTCATAATAAGTGGTAGTAATAGAACCGTATACAGGATTGTAAATACAAACGGCTCCATGGAGTGGCAAAAAATAATGAAGTAATTAGGTGAGCTATCATCAGCACCTGTGACTGATGGGTACAAGCACGTTTCTCTTCTATTGTGATTTTTTAGGAGCAATACACAGATTCTGAAGTTGCGTAACTTCTTGTCCTGCCCCCAGCTCCCCTCTCCCAAGGGCCTCAGTTGCTGGGTCTGAAGCCAAGTGCCCCGGGATGGGGGACATGTGTCAGGGCTCAGCCTGTGGAAGCCACAGGGGGGAAATGACAGTCCTGCTTTCCAGCCCATTAGGGTTAATACCGCTTTAATTAGCAATTGATGTGAAACCTAAGAGCGCTATTTAATGAGCCATTTCTAGGCTAAACCTGTGTCTCCCAGACAGACCTAAACCATGAGCCCACTCCGATGGGAGACAATTGAGGGAATGGAGACTGGCAAAACAACTCACTGTTGATTCTAAACGGAAATGACCATTCAAATGCTCAACCCGCCTTCTCGTACCTTCCTCCTGGCTGGGATTTCAGCCCAGAAGTGCACAATTGCCAGGAATAATCATTTTGTGGTGATAACAATAGTTAATGCTTACGGTATTCCAGTGTACCAGCCCCGGTCCTAAGCTCTGCATGTATGTCTACGCACTCCTTATAACATGTGATAGAGAATGTTATCGTCTCCATTTTACAGATGGGGAAACTGAGGCACAGAGAAATTAAGTGACTAGTCCAAGGGCAGGAGCCAGGTTTCCAACCTAAGCTGTTTGGTGGCAAGTACACATCTTGACCTTCGGTCACTGCCCTGCCTGGTGAGTGCTTCACAGGGCTGTGGACCAAGAGATGTCCACAGCATGTCTGGCATAGGTGAGGCACCAAGGATGTGCTGAAAACCAAGAACGGTTTCTCACAGACTTGCCAGGTGACTTGGGAGGAGCCGGCGCCTTCCTTAGGCAGGGAAAGGTAGATGTCCAGGACTAGCCCTCGTGTCGACAGAGACAGATCAGAGCTCCCATCATTATCTAGAGAAATGTAAGAGGTGGACAGGGTGAACCCACTGACTGAGGGCCACACACACCAGACGGCTTCTGAGCTTCCTCCCACCCAGGGCCTCTCTGGGTCCCCAAACTTTGACTTCAGACAAAGGTCACCTAAGGATTTAATTTTTTAAACCAGTAGGATGTGGAATCACAGGCTTGTGCTTTGCTACTCTGGCTGCACCGGGCTGGCAGGATCATGTATCTGCTCCCCAGCCTGTCACCATTTCTGACGTGGGGAGGGGCTGAGCAGAGCACCAGGGTTAGGTGACTGCAAACACCCAACCTTCTTGCACCTCCATGTCCTCATCTGTAAAATGGAAATAATGATCCCATCTGCCTCATAGGCTGACTGTGGGGACCACATGAATTAATGACAAGTCATTGCTAGTTACTGTGTTTTATACAAAGGCCACTTGTCCAAGAAGTTAATAGAGCTTAACCGTTAGAAGCTGTCTTGCAGGCCTTCCCTCCCTGCCCTGTATTTTATAGGGGTGATTTTATCTTCTGTTTCTCAAAGCAGGTCCCCAGATTGAATGTTTCAGGCCCCTAACTCGGAGACTCACGGGTGGTTATCTAGAAAACAAAGCTTTTGGTGGCTCTAGCTCTGCCTAGCTCAGAGGTGAAGCTTCTAGGTGTTGGACGTGAAGATGTGTGGGAAGGTCTCCTTTGTGGCAGGGACATCGACTTCTTCCAAAGAAGACCATTGGCCACAGATAGCATGAGGTCCAGGGGCGCTTTCTGGTGAACTGTTCACCCCAGTTTTCCTGGACTGTGCCTGTGGGAAAGCCCAAAGCCCCTCATCTCCTGACCCCCCTCGGTCCTGGGCAAACTGGGCCACTTGGTCCTCAGCTCACTGCTGGAGGACAAAAGCATGCCACTGTGACTCGCCACCGGGGCTCCCAGCTAGCTGAGGGTTGGACAGGGTAGGCGCCCAGGACAGATCTGGGGATGCACAGAGTGCGAGCCAAGGGTTGGTAGCATGGGAGCTCGGAGGAGGGAAGGTGGATTCATGCAAACCCAGTGTGAAAAAAACAAACCTGCAACGGGGTTGTGGGATCAGAAAAGTGCCATTAGTGTGCAATGTGCACCGCGTGCAGGGGCTGAGTTTCTGTTTCCCTCTGTGGCCTGATAACAAACAGTGGGTCTTCCACTTCGGACCCCCACGTCATCATTTTCTCAGCTTGGAAACAATGCCCGCGTCAGTGCAGGACCCGAGCAGGACGCGGGCTGGAGCTGGCTGGGGACGAGCCCCAGGCAGGCTGGCGATGGCTCTGGGCGGCGGGCGAGCTGCTGGGCCGATTCCACATTCCGCCTGCTGTGTAGACTCCAATTACCAGAGGACCCCGAGATCAAACAGCCCAACTGTGCGGCTCCACGGAGGAGGAGAGCTTAATTTTACTTAATGCTGCAGCCTTCCAGCCAGACTGCAGGACGATGCGTGGCACCTGTGTACCCAGAGCCCCGAACCTCCCGGAGCTGGCTCAAGCTATCCCAGCCACGGCTCTCTAAGCGGGCCGGGGAGAGAGTTAAAAGATATTGGAAAGAATCTTATGATTTCTGCTGGCCTGGACAGACTATTGCAGTGGCCACAAATGGCTCTATTGGGAAGGCATCCTCCTCCTTTGCCAAGGACGGAGAAGTTTTTAAAGGTTATTTATTTTCAGTTTTAAAGATTATTTTCAATTTTAGATATGTTTTTAAAGGTTTCATGCGGTGCACGGGAAAAGAGATTGCATTAGCCCTAGCTAAGCTGTGGCATCCACACACAAGAAAATACCAAGGGCCAGAGACTGGAATTTTGCAAATTTTATTTTTCTTCCCTCTCAGAATAAACAGCTGGATTTATAGGGAGGCACAGGATTGCAGAAAATTAGTCTGATTTCCTTTGCAAGTGTGATATCAGTTAACAGATAGATATTCCAGAAACTGCAGTCACTTTAAACATTTATTTGAGGAAAACAGAAAGACTTAAATAACATTTTTAAAATGTGTAGGCAACACTGGAAACCTAAGTCCCGAATCTGATTTATTTACACATATCAGCATTTAAAAAAATACATCTAGCTTTCAGGGAAATGAATTTTTAAAATTGAGAATAGTGCATTTAAGTGATAAAAAATTTCAGGATTTATTTGATAAGTGTTTTCCCCTGTATAATGATCGAATTCTTCACGTTGCTACTTTGTTGGTAGCCGTTTTCTAAAAAATGAATACTACAGCCATCTTAAATTGATCTATGTTCCCCTTAAAAATAAATAACCCTTTGATAAAAAAGGTGAAAAATAAATGTTTGAGATGTTGTCGAAGCTCCATCACAATTTATCAATCAGGATTATAGTTCAAAAGGCAATATCTTTGGAGGCTGAGCATTATCTACAGAAAGCTTTTATTTTTCATGGAAATTAACCTTAACATGAAGGGGAAATGATCTTGTAGGATTTTTCTATTTTGGAACTAATATGCTAAATCATTTCAGATTTGATGGTCTTAGAAAGCAGTTAACATAACTTTGAAAACAGCATTTTTCAAGGACGGTAAACACATTCATGTAGAAAACTAGTAAAGAGCGAAGTTTTCCTTCTGTGAGATTCCTAACAACTTATCTGAATTTTAGTTACATGCTTTCAAATACTGAATGCTTATCTCACCATTCTGCTATACTCACACACTGCGTAGTTAAATTTTTGTGTGTGTGTGATAATCATAGCTAAATGACTTCTTGTCTCACTTTGGACTGTCTCAAAGACACTTCATGCTGATATTTCATGCAAGAAGAACTCTTCATGTCCTTACTCTATTTTGGACTAATTGACGTTATAAGAATAAACCTGGAGATATTTATTTCCTAGTACTGCTTTTGGATTTATTCATTCTTTCACTATAAAAATCCCAAATTAGGTTAAAAAATCAGATCATTGTGAAATATGATATTGCAATCCATTGCCAGACATCACAATTCTGCATGTGTGTAAGAATTAAGACATCTTATGAATCAGCACAGAACACTGGATAAAATGAGGTGTCTGCCACAGAATCTTCTCCCTGTGCTGTTTTTTCAACAATGCCCAGAAAGTCCCCAGGGGTATAGAAGTCACGGCCAGGTCACGGGCTTCTGTACACAGTGATGATTCCGGTGGGAAAAAGGCTCCAATGTCACACTACTTACCTTGCTTTAGACCACAACTGTTGCAGGCAGGAGAGTCTCTGACTGCTTCTCAGGTTTATTCATCTGTATCCAGGAGGAATCCTTTTCCCTGACCAGTCAATTCTTAGTTGTTCCTTAGGACCAAGGGATTTTGGAAGATACTGTGCATGCTTTCCTCAGTAATTCCTCTCAGCTGAAAGCCTTAGAAATGGACAAGTGTACAGTGGCCACCCGACAGGCACTGCAATTCGGAGCAGAAAGGCTCCTTCCAAAAGCCTTTCACACAGCATGGGTACAGTTTCACAAATAGCCACTAGATGGCGTATGCCAACCATTTGTGTCAGCCACTTGGGAGGGTGTCTGTCCTAGTCTGTTCATAAGGTACCCGGGGGTTCTGAACAATTCCTCCAAGACAATTCACTACTTGATTATTACTATTATTTTATGCGAAACCTAAGGGGCCCCGGTTTACATTTGAACGTAGGGGAAAGTTGCACTGGAAGAAGCTTTATCAGGTTGTGCACGGCTGTGTTTCCACATCGCCATTAATAAACATTGACGCTGAAGCTGAATAAAGACAGAAATATTAAGCACCCTTGTGTATCTACCCATTCATCTACCAAGGCTTCAAGAAACATTAAGTGTCTACTGTGTGCGAATGTCACTCATGTTTCTAAAATTTTGAAAGAAACTCTTATTACCAGAAATGAAGATGAGTATCAGAAAATAAAGAGATCAGTTTCATGTTGTCCAGATGGGTCACTGATATAATGTTAAAACTAAATATGTTTCTGGAACTTCAGCAGCTCAATTTCTTTTCTTTTTATTATTTAATGAGTATTTATTCATTTTGTATTTTCATTATCTATTTTTTAATTGGTGCATTATAGTTATACATAAAAGTGGATTTACTGTGATATGTTCCTATATGCACACACCTTCGTTTGACTGATTTCATTCTGTTCTTCCTCCCTTTTCCCATCCCTCTTCCCTCCTGCCTTCCTCCCTCCACTGTTCTCCCTTCTATTTTCGTGAGGTCACCCTCTATTCTTCTTTAATTCCTTATTTCTCTCTAGCTTCTGCATGTAAGGGAAAACATTTGATCCTTGACTTTCTGAATCTGGCTTATTTTGCTCAACATGCCATTCTCCAGTTCTATCCATGTACCAGAAAATGCAATAATTTCATTCTTCTTTATGGCTAAGTAAAACTCCAATGTGTATTTACCACATTTTCTTAATTCATTCATTTGTTGACAGGCACCTGGGCTGGTCCCATAACTTGGCTATTGTGAATTGCACTTCTGTAAAGATTGGTATGCCTGTATCAAACGGAATGTGGTTTTAGTTCTTTTGGACAAATACCAAGGAGTGAAATAGATGGATCAAATGATAGGTCCATTCTTAGGCTTTTGAGGAATTTTCTGTTTCCAAAGTGACTGTACTAATTTGCAGTCTCACCAACAATGTATAAGTGTACCTTTGCCCCACATCCTCACCAGCATTTATTATTACTTGTATTTTGGTGATGGCCATTATAACTAGAGTGAGATGAAATCTCAGTGTAGTTTTGATCTGCATTTTCCTGGCTACTATTAATCTCTTGTTATAAATAAATCTGAATATTAGGGACAAAAACAAGCCATGAATTACTTTATAAGTTCTTTCCCTCTTACAGCAAACTATATTTCCCTTGCCTTAGGAAATATAAACTTCTATAAATAAAACAGATTAATAAAATAGACAAATTCTCTAGTGGAGTTAGTTTTTTCTTTTGTGTCCACTGTCACCAGACATAAGAATGAAGAATTTCATGACATAATTTAAAGCTTATTTAATCGTAAACCTTAATAATATCTTTATCACAAAGTATTCAGAAAAGCATGAGAAAACTTCTTCAAAAGTCAGTTTGACACTTGTAGGGAGAATTAAGAAATCTCTCAAACTCTTTTCACTTTTAAAAGTCAATGGTTTAAAAAGATCAGAAGCATTTGAATTCTTTCACCCCTTCTCAAAATAGGTGTGATATTTCTTCTAAGTTAACCGCTCACCAAAAGAAAAGAATGGTCTCATTTTTAGAATTACTGGCTGTTTGTTTGAACTAAAGAATTAGTTGCATTTCAAAATAAGGACATGCCTAATGAAATGATTAAAACATACAGAGCATTAAATTATAAGCAGATGGGAGCGAAGCTGGAGTGGGGGGAGGGGAGCTTGCTGGAGACCCGAGTTCAGGGGAGCTGACAGCTCTGGGTTTTCCTCAGAATACAGAAGATGATTGTTAAGCAGCAGAGGTAAAGAAACAAGCTCTGGAGGACGAATCTCTCTCGCTTTTGGTAGGTAGCAATGCAATGAGAAGAGCCAGAAAGGAAAGTCCATGCTCATTCTCACAGTTGAAAAGAGACAGCCATTATTGAAGAAAACGGACACTCAGTTTGGTGCCAAGAAGGGGAAGCAGGAGTCACCTTGGGAAAGTATCCTAGAAGTGAGAGGCCCTACAAAAACAAGAAAGGAGGTCAGACCCAGAAAGAGTCAAATCTTGGGATGAAGAACCTGCTCTTCATGAGAAATACATCTCTCTAGCTGTTCTCAGGTCCCAGCTGTTTATGTAATGCCTTCTTCCCTGAAATTCATCACTTAAAATGTGGCTCTGTATGGTTAAGAGATAAGGGTTTGATGAGATGGAGTTTACAACAGCTAAGAAAGAAGATTCCCGAGTGGGGGCAGTTCGCAGCCTGTGCAACTGGTCTGAGAGAGGGCTGCATGGCTTGGCACAGCCCATCAGAGCTTTATCTTGGATTTCTATCAGGCCACATTTAGAGGAACTTGTTCCTTGGAAACCAACTTGGTTTTTTTGTTTTTTTTTAAACCTGTGTCCTGTCTCTATCTTTCCTGGATATACAATGGCAGTTTGGACCCATTTGCGTTGCTTTCCTGAACAGTGGCTCCTATTGTCTCCAAGTGTGGGTTAATGGATGTAGGTCTAATGATAAAGGAAATAAACCCTCAAAGATGTTGTCTAATTTTTAAAAGGCATCTCACCTTCCTCAGTTGTATGTCGCCTTTGTCTTGCATGTCTGCAACGGGGAGGACAGTACCATTGTGGCGACTGGGGCTTGCACCCAGGGCCAGCCAGGCTCCGAGTGAGGGCGAGGGTCACCTTCAGAATTGAAACCGGTTCTTGCTTTAAGAACAGAAAGAGCACCCGGACACGAGTCGGTGCACACACACACACACAGACACTCTCACCACCAAAGGGATGGGTGCCATCCTTCTCTGACAGGTGAGGCTCCTCCCCATCCAGCTGAGCTGCCCTGGTGTGTGTCTGATGAACTTTTGTATCAGCATGTCTGTCTGGCCTCACAGCAGCCAGCACCACTCTGAAAACTGAGCCATGATTGCAGAATCTCGTTTCCCCTGCATCATCCATCAAGGGAAGGTGCAAGCGATCAATACTGTGCTGCCTCATGCCTAATCTAAAGGCTCAGAGCCAAATCTGCTAGGAGACAAAGGCTATGTGTTCAGGAACTGTCCCCTTTCCAACTGCTGCATTTCCCAGGCTGGTTCGGAAATAAGGTCTCTGCTGCCTCTCACCTTCCCCTCTGATCACTAAAAGGCCATAATCTTTTATCATTTTTTTTTTCCAGTACTAAGGATTGAGCCCAGGGCCTTGTGCATGCTAGACAAGTGCTGTACCACTGAATTATATTCCCAACCTTCTAAAATTTTTATATTGAGACAGTGTCTAGCTAAATTGCCTAGGCTGGCTTTGAACTTGTGATACAGGCTTACATGCCTGCGGGACTGTGGCTTGCACCCAGGGCTAATCCAGGGATTGAACCCAGGGGTGCTTGACCATTGAGCCTTATCCCTAGACCCCTTTTATCCTTTGAGACAAGGTCTTACTAAGTTGTTTAGGGCCTTGCTAAGTTGCTGAGGCTGTCTTGGAACTCATGATCCTCAGGCCTCTGCCTCCCCATCCTCTGGGATTACAGGTGTATGCCACCGTGTCTCATGGTTTACTTTGAAAGTACTTCTGAATATGTTCTTTAGTAAGCCTCTTTCAGTCCATAGAAAGACGATGGCCCATAGATGTATAATTTTAACATTTATGCATAAAAATATAAACATAGTATTTACTGAAATTCCACCTTTAGATGGACTTGGCGATTTGATGGTGTTCTCATGACCCCCATGAGCTCAAGAACCATCTTGACAAGGGTAACACCACGTGCCTTCACTAGTTAGGGGCTAGCATGGAACCCTGGAGCCTAGGTGCTGGAAGTGGGTGGGGAATGAATGGGCAGCCAATCAAAAGCAAAGCTCATTAGCGCCGGGCAAGGAAATGAGACAGAATTGACCAATAAGCGAGCAGCTGGGGGAGAGTGGCGCTCTAGCTGGGGATAGGGGAGCCACGCCCCCAGTCTGTGTGTACCCGCCCACCTCTCTTCCCGCCCCTTCCCAGTTGGTGCAGAAACAAAGGGAGGCTGGTCTCTGCGGGAGAAGCCAGAGTCCCACTTTGAGTTTCTGGTTTTGCCCCAGTTAGGCACACGTCTATAAAGTCCTGGGATTGTGTCCTCTGAAAACTCAGTTGGATGGTTGTCACCATCTTATTGTTGTCGTCATCACCCACCTGCCTCTGCATCCTAACAGTAGTAGAAGCTAAGGTGTCGGTCCAAGGCGATGTTCTAAGCGCGTCACCAGCGCCATGCCATTTGGACCTACCTCCTGTCTCCCTGTGGGGTACAGTCTGGGTTCTCCCTAAGCCCTGGTCCTAACAGTGCTTGGCCCCAGGAGGCCCTCGGAAGGAGAACCACAGCCACCTTCAGGAAAAAGCACTGGGAGGGAACTGGCTTCTTACCAAGTGCCCAGGCATCCTGAGGCTGGGCCCCTGGACCACCTGCTGAGAGACGAAGGCTGGAGGGTGCCGAGTGGACTAGGGCGCTGCTGGGAGTTTCCTGAGGGGATTGGGGGGCGTTGAGCGGGCCCTGACTTTATCACAACCACACACTTCCAAGAACCACACCACCACTCTTCAGAATCGGGTCCCTCAAAGGGGGAGCAGAGACAAGACCAAGTCACACACGCTGCCCAGGGAGCTGGCAGGAGCTGACGCCTAGGAAGATGGAGGAGTCTCCCATCACCTCCGAGACCCCTGCCCAGACAGGCGGGGTGTCTCACTGGGCTTTGGGTCCAGCTGCTGGGAATGGGGACAGCTGAACTTCAAAGGAAGCACAGGGTTTCCCCAAGGACAGCTGGGGGTGTGTGGGTGGCTGCGAGCTGAGGAAAGGACTGGAAAAACGGGAGACGCAAGGAGAGGGAGGGAGGGAGGGAGGGAGAAATTCGGGGAGGAAATCAGTGACCTCGGTTGAGCTTTATCTGAGGAGGGATGGACATCCTGAGGTTGTCTTCCACTTTTGTGCCTGATCAAAGCTCAGTAGTAAAACCAGCCCTGGTAATCCCCTGAGTATTCACACAGAGAAACTGTTCCGTGGTCATTGCTCTGAAATCCTCTCCTGCACGCACACTCTAAGGACTGCTGCGAAGACTTCCTGGGAAGGTAGAGAAGGGGGAGGGAGACATCTGTGTCCCTCCATCCCAGCAGAGGCTTCTGTGAGCTGTTTCCCTTAAGATGCAGTGATTTTAGAGAGTTTGGCTAAGGGGTGGAGAAAACCCCAAACAAACAAAAGCAAGCCACTCAGGATTTGAAAGACAGAACAGTTAAGAGCCTGAACCCTGCTCTGTCCTAGGAAGACAACAGAAGACAGGGAAGCAGGCCGTTTCACAATAGGTGAGAAGATGTTATCGAAGGAATCTATTGCTTTCAATGGCTTAAGTTACAGGAGGGAAAACATGTGCTCCGAGCTTGGAGAAGTTAAAATAAAAAAAAAAAGGAAAAGAAAAAAACAGGGATTGTGCAGAACAAGAGAACAAGCAAAACAAGGGAATGAACTGCCAAAGAAAGTGGAATTTCCATCCCTGGAGCTATTCTGAGCAAGAGGAGGGACCTCTTTATTGCAGGTTGTTTAGAGTAATGAACTTGATCCCACCACGGTGCTGGGAATGGACTGAATGACCCAGGCCAAGTTCCTTCCAGTCCAAACAACTCCATAATTATTGACCCAGGTGGCCAAGGGTTTGTCTCAGAGGATGAGGAGTCCGTTTTCAACGGCCTTGCAAGGGCTCGGTTGCCAATAGCACTTTGTCATTGACTGGATCATTTTCAAGTCATTTTGTTCAGCAGAAAACTCCAATGGGGAGGTCCACGCAGCAGCCTGTTAAGTACTTGTGGAGGATCAGGAGGGCTCAGGCCTTTCTAGCCAAATGTAATTCCCAATTGCATCCAGCAGCCTCAGGAAAGACCCCAGGGGTCAGCAGAAGAATGCTGCAGTTCCCAGGAGAAAGGGAAGAAGAAAATACCCTCCATGTTTTCTCTTGCTAGAAAGTTCCATCTATTGGACTCTGTAACTGGTAGATGAAGATTTCCCCCAAGGAATGTGGAGCAGTTGGCCACATCCTGTTTTCAATCACGCAGTTGTGAGATTATTCTGGCCTCTGGATTCTGCATTTTTGCCATGTTTGTTTTTTTTTTTTTTTCATCACAGTGGCTTGACATGAGGGTGTCGTACCCTCAAAACAAGTCAAAGAGGACTCCTGGCCAGCTTTACCTCTCCACTTCCACCTTTATCTACCAGTCTCAGAGGCCATTTTTAAAAGTCGTTTTAGAAAACTGGTTTTATCAGTTTATATCCTCCCATGATAAATACTTGGTAGCCATAATTTAATAAAATAAATTATGTTGGTAAGCTGTAATTTTTGCAGGCTTTATCAGCTAGAGGGGGTAAATGGCTCCACCTTAATAAACCACATATGGTGGTTCTTGCTTCTGTTTAGGTAATACAGGGCCCCTCTACTGGTCTGGCCCTTGCAAAATTCAGGTTGGAGTTTCATCTCCATGATGAGGTATTAGGGAGTGGAAACTTAGAGGTGGGACTTTTGGGACGTGCCAAGGATTAAATAAGGCCATCAGGGTAGGTTTGCAGGTGATTGATACTGACTTTATAAGAAGCAGGAGAGTGCCGGGCACGGTGGAGCACACTTGTAATCCCAGTGGCTCAGGAGGCTGAGTCAGGAAGATTACAAGTTCAAAACCAACTCGGCAACTTAGCCAGGCCCTAAGCAACTCATCCAGACCCTGTCTGTAATAAAAAATAGAAAGGGCTGGGGTCTCGCTGAGCTGTGAGAACACGAACATCCCTAAGGCTTCACCACAAACTTCCCCCAATTTCAAAGAAAAACTAGACTCCTTCCGCTGAGGTGTCCCCGTTTCTCACCCTCCACTCCAAACGCACCCACATCTGTTCTCTGCTCTCACCTCGTGTATAATAACGAAGCCATCTCTCCTGTTTAAGGCCAAGTCCTTCACGGGTGCTTTCGAGACCACCTTCCCCATCCTCTCAGCAAACCTGCTTTTTACCTAATTATCCATTTCCTCTCATGGAGGCGACGTTTCCTCAAATGGATCTTTCCAGTTGGCTTTTAAATAAGTCGCAGTCTCACAGAATGAAAGGACTCCTGCCTTGGTTCCCAACTCCCCACCAGTTATCACCCCCTCTCTCAATCTCCAAGCCTTTAGAGGAGCTGTCTCAATTCACTGTCTCTATTTCCTCCTTTTCTATTTACTCCAATGTGGTGTTAAAGTCACCAATGAGCATCATTTCTGAGGGAAACCTTTCTCTGCTGCCAAAGACCTGCTAAGGGTCCTTGGGTACAGCACGTGCTGCTCTTCCTGGGAGGCCCTTCCACAATTGGGATTTTACATTTCCTTTTGGGCGTGGTTGGTCGCTGCTGGTCTCCCCAGAGGTTGCATGTTATGGGTGGTCAGGGGACTGTTCCTGCATGGCAACCTTGAAGTCTTGCAGCCTGGCCCCGGGCCTGGCTCTTCCTCACCATAGATGAGCACATATTGAATGAATGAACTACTGAATTCAGTCTGGGGCCTGCTGCTCTCAGGATGGTGCCCTCTCAATCCCATCATTCCCACGGGATCCTTGTGTGTCTCTGAATAAAAAAAGTGTTGCAAACAAAAAAGGAACTTCTTTTAGTCATGTTTTTGTTGTTGTCAGAAATATGTTTTTGGATGCGAAGACAGTAGATATGTAAGTGTTTCATTTACTATCTTGTGTAGAACAGTGAGACATTTATAGTTCTGGAAGTGAAACCTTCGATAAGAAACAACGCTCAAGTCAAATTTGCTGCCTGAATCTAAGAGAGAAAACTAACTATAAAGGTTGGGAGAAAAATATCATGAGTTAGGTATGATTTTTCTTCCCTTTTCCTCCTTCTTCTCTTGTTCTTCTTCCCCTCCTCCTTCCCCTTCCTCCTTCTCCTTCTCCTTTTTTGTTTTTTCCTTCTGTAGAGCACAGGATATAAACTAATATAAGGAACAGACTTGTCTCAAACTCTGGTCTGACCTTAATCATCATGAAGAAGTTTGAGTTAATGAGCAATACCTAAATATATCCGTGTTCTAGTTGTCTATTGTTGCATAACACACCACTCCGAAATTAGTGGTGTAAAACAACATCCATTTTATTATGCTCATGATTTTGTGGGTCAGGAATTTACTGGAGTTCAGGAGAGATGAGTTGTCTCTGCTCAGAATGACTCAGTTGATTAGCCTGGCTCACCAGGGGCCTTGCTTCTGGTTCTTGGGTGTGTTTCTTGGCACTTCTTTACATCATGATTTTTGGCAAGAAGTATCTGAAATAGCTTTTTATATACTCACATGCCTGGCATTGGGCTAAGATGGCTGGAAGAACTGGGGCTGGCCAGGAATCTCTTTCTCCACTCGGCTTTTCCACAGGCCTGCTTGGGCTTCCTCACAGAATGGCAGTCTCCTAGGAGCCAGTCTTCCTATATGGCAGTTGTCGTCCCTCAGAGTGGGTGCAAAAGCCAGGAAGCAGAAGTTGGCAGTTGCTTAAGACCTGGATGGGAAACTGGCACAATATCATTTCTTTATTGGTCAAAGGAGTCACAGAGGATATCTTAGATCCCAGAAAAAGAAACAGAGAAATTTTAAATTTTAAGGTAGTATCACATTTTTCTTTAGTGGCAAGTGAATTTGGTGTCATTTAATATATCTGCCTAATCCTAAATTCTGAAGATTTTCTCAGTCCCCCCCCCCCCAAAAAAAAGTTTTAGTTTTACCCCTTATATTTAAGTTGGTGACTCATTTTGAGTTAGCTTTTGGATAAGGTATGAAGCTCAGGTTAAAATCAATTACCCTCCCTCAGTGATGTCTAATTGTTCTAGCACCAGTTGTTCAAAAGGCTATCTTCCATCCTCTGAATTGTTTTTGCACCTTGGTAAAAACATTCAAATGGATAAATGGGTCTATTTCTGTCTTGTCTACTCTGTCCCATTGATGTATGAATTTATTCTCTGCCAATACCACACAATCTTGATTACTATAGCTATATAATATGCTTTGAAGTCAGGTAGACTGATTCCTCAAGTTTAATTTTTCTCTTTTTCAAATTTATTTTAACAATGGTAGTCCCTTTACCTTTCCACATAAATTTTTAGAAAATCTTGGCCATGCCTATGAAAATCTTGTTGAGATTTTTATATGAATTATGATAAACTTGTGTACATCAATTTGGGAAGAATTGCCATTTTTACTATGGTCAGTCTTCCAATCTATTAATAGAATATGTCTCACTATTTATTTAGATCTGGGATTTCTTTCATCAGCATTATGTTGTTTGTAGCATAAAAATCCTGTATATGTTTTACAATTACATATTTTATTATTTGAAATGAACATAAATAAAAATAAATAGATAAAATTTTATTTTTAATTTGATTTTTAAATTGCTAGTATATAGAAATAATATTATTTTTGCTTATTTATCTTTTATTCTATAACCTTACTGAATCCATTTATTAGATTTAGGAAATATTTTTGTAGATATCTTGGAATGTTCTATGTAGACAATTAGGTCATCTGCAAGTAGGAATGGTTTTATTTCTTCCTTTCCAACCCATGTACCTTTCATTTACTTTTCTTGCCTAATTGCAGTAGATAGAAATTCCAGCACTATGTTGAATATAAGCCTTGAGGGTAAACATCCTTGACTTGTTCCTGATCTTAGGGGAAAAGCATTTAGTTTTCACCCATAAATATGTTAGCTGTAAGTTTTTGATAGATGTTCTTATCAAGTTGAGGAAGTTCCCTTGATTCCTATTTTTCTGAGTTTTTTAAAAAATCATGAATGCGTGTTGATTTCTGTCAAACATTTTTTTCTTCATCAACTGATATGACCATATAATTTTTCTGTCATTATCGTGGATTACATGGATTTGCTTTTAAAATATTGAACCATACTTTCACTCCTGAAATTAGTTCCATTTGATTATGGTGCATAATTATTTTTTATATTGTTGAATTTTATTTGCCAATATCATGTTAAGGATTTTTGTATCTCTATTCATGAACAATACCTGTCTATAGTTTCCTTTTTAAAAAAAATGTCTTTATCAGTTTTTGCTATTAGAGTAAAGCATCAAGAATTATTGTCTCCTCTTTTATGGTTTGGAACATAGAACTGATGTTGATTATTCTTAAAATAATACATGAGCCTGGAGATTTCTTTTTTGGGAGTTTTCAAATCATAAGTTCTACTTCCTGAGTAGTTACAGAGCTGTTCAAATTTTCTATTTCATATTGGGTAGGTTATGGTAATTTGTTTTTTCAAGTAATTGATCTGTTTCATTTGAACTGTCAAGTTTATGTATGGAAAGTTATTCATAGTATCCCTTTATTATTCTTTTGATATTTTCAGGGTCCATATTATTCCATATTTCATTCCTGATGTTGATAATTTTATGTCTTCTCTCTTTTTTTCTTTGTCAGTCTTAATACAGATTTGTCAATTTTATTTATCTTTTAAAAGACAAGCTCTTTGTTTTGTTGAATTTTCTCTCTTGTTTCTCTGTTTTCAATTTTATTGATTTCTACTCTTGGCATTATGATTTCTTTGGTTTTATTTTACTCTTATTTTTTCTAGGTTTTTGAGGTGCTAGCTTAGATTATTGATTTAAGATTTTTGGTTTTGTTCTAATGTAGCCATTTAGTACTATAAATTTCCACATCAGCACCACTTTCCTTGTGTCTCTCAAAGTTTGATGGAATAAATTTTTCATTCCTATTTAGTTCAGCATATTTGTTACTTTCTCCTAAGATATCCTCCTGACTCATGATTATTTAGAAGTGTGTTCCAAGTGTTTGGAATATGATTTCCTTTTTATCTTTCTGTTATTGATTTCTAGTTTGAACCTATTGTGATCAGAGAACTCCTTTATGTGATTTCAATTCTTTTACATTTTTTTTAGGTTTGTTTTACTACCCCAGAGCTGGTCCATGTCCCAGATCTGGTCTATGTTGCCCACATTCCATGGGTACTTGAAAAGAATGAATATTTTGCTATTGCTGAGTGGAATATTTTCCAGATAGCAATTAAATCTAAAGGGTGGATGGTGAGTTCTTCTGGTTAATCACAGAGGTATTTGCATCCAACTATAATTTTGAATTTGCCTCTTTCTCCTTTCAATTCTATTAGCTTTCACTTCACATATTTTCATCTTTGTTTTTTGGTATGTACACATCTTAATTTGCTTTTTTTTTTTTTTTTTTTGGTGGATTGACCTTCCTGTCATTGTGGATACACTTTTTATCACTATATAATGCCCCTCTGTCACTGGTAAATTTCTTCACTTTGAGCTGCAGCTTTTCTCTGGTTAATATCTGTATAATACATGTTTCTCCATCTTTTTACTTTCTACTTGCCAGTTTTTTCATAGTTGAAGTGATTTTCTTATAGACAGAATATGCTTAGGTCATGTATCATAATCCATTCTGCCAAGCTCTTTTAATTGGTGTATTTAGATTACTTACTTTTAAAATTATTTTGATATTTTAGATCTTAAGTTGTTTTATTTTATCATTTTCTGATTATTTTTTCTCCCACCACCCCGACTTCCTGTGGCTCTCTTGAATGATGTTGTCGCTTCTGTTTTTAGAATTCCATTTGGATTTGTCTACAGTGTTCTGAATACATCCATTTCTGTCTATAGATTTTTAAGTGGTGATTTCAGGTAGTACATTATGTATACATAATTTATCAGTCATCCTTTTACCAGTTTGAGTGATGTATACAAAAAGTATTTCTCTTTATGTTCATTTATCTTTCTACAAATAATCCTGTAATATATTCAAAACCACAGAGGGATATAATTTTTATTTTAACCATTGAAGACAATTCAGAAGATTCAAGAGGAGAAAGCAATGTATTAATCCATATTTTCAATTAATGTATTCTTTCCTTCTTCTTGGTGTTCAAAGATTTCTTCTTTTATTATTTCTTTTCTGTTATGAAGATTTCCATTAGCGATTCTTTCAGGGTAGGTCTGCTTATAACAAATTCTCCCATTATTTTTTTTCACCTGAAAATATCTTAATTTCCTTCTGTTCCTGAAGGATATTGTCCCTGGATATGGGATTCCATATCTTTTCTTTCAGCAGTGTTAGGAAGTCCCTATATTGTGTTTCTTTCTTTTTTCTTTTTTGTATGTGTGTGTGTGGATTTCTTTGTGATGTCTTGTTTTGTTCACTTAGTTTCTTGAGTCTGAATTTTTTTTTTTTAAGTTTTACCAAATTTGGAATGTCTTCAGCCAATGTATCTTCTAGTACATTTTTAGGTCCTCTCCTTTTCCCCATCTTTCTGGGGTTCTAAAGGCATCAACATTAGGTCTTTTATTAAAGTCCTCTAAGCCCCTGCAATATTTCATACTAATTTTTTCTGATGTTCAGACTACGTAATTTCTATTCTTCAAATTCAATTCAGGCAATATTCAGGTGCTCAATTTAGGTAACATTTTATTCTTCAAATTTAATGATTCATTTCTTCCCTTCATTTGGCTGTTGAGCTCATCTATTGATTTTGAAATTTATTTTTCTTTTTTAGTCATAAAATTTCCACTTGGTTCTCCTTTTTATTTCCTATGGCTTGACTGAAACTTTATTTTATCTTATTTTCAGCTGCTCATACTTGCTTATTAAACTATTTCTATGATGGCGCCTTTAAAATCTTAGATAATTCAAATATCTTTGTCGTTTCACCAAGGATGAAATTTATTGTCTTTTTTCCTTAAGTTTGATACCATCCTGATTCATGATATCAAGAGTGATTTGGATTTAAATCTGAACATTTTAGAGATGATGTTTATGAGATTGAATTTTATTTAAGTGTTTTTGTTTTCACTGGATTTTTAAAAGCCCTGTTCTAGCATAGGAGAATTGCATCCTTATGCGCAAGTGGGAGTAGAGGCCCATTTTCCTCCTGGTTTCTGTTGTTAGTCAATGTGAAGGGCAGGGTTCCTTGGTAGTGACAGGTAAATGTGGAAGTTCTCTCTTGCTTTTAGGCCTCCAGAAACTCGGAGTGGGGTAGCCTCCTTGAGACCGTGAAATCCCTGACTCATCTGCTGTCCTCTGATACCACTTCAGGGGAGAGGGGAGTGGGGTGCCTCATTACTCTCAGGAGGAGGCTAAAATTTCAATGGTCTCACTGATATGATACCCTGGGAATATGGTGAGCTGGGGTGGGGAGCTCATTACCACCCTCCAGCCCTACAGCCATCTCTAACATCAGCCCAGCAGGGGTGGGGTGGGTGTTAGGTGCCTCTGCACAGCCTGATGAAGGCAGAGGTCTTGCCTCTCCACGTGGACTTTGTGGTCATGGGTCAGGTGGGACCACCACGTTTTCTGTGATATTAGTTACAGCAGGACAGTTGTTTTCCAAAAATTTCTTTACTTGCTAAATTGTCCCTTTGCTTGTTCTCTGAACAGACAGAGCAAGATTTTTTTTGGGGGGGGGGATTTTTTTGTTTGTTTGTACTCATTTGTGTTACCAGACTGCTGACTTCTGCAGCACCAGTCTGAATGCTGAGGCAAAAAGACAATCCAGGGAATTCAACTCTTGTGTTCTTCTTTGGGTACCATGGTCCCCGGTCCATGGGTTGCCTTTTCTCCACTGTGCAAAAATTGTTTTGAAGATATAGGTTGCACAGAGGGAAAACAAAGCAAAATTGAGGCAAATTTTAGATACAAAATATGGAGATAGGTGTACATCAAGTTCTTTTAAAGAACTATTCAGTCATGAAGACTTTTAAACCCTCACTAAATAAAATGTTGCTTCTTTATGTTTAGAGACTCTAAAGCATTTTTTCATCTTTTATTCTATTTGATCCTGCTAGGAACCCTGTGAAGAAGGTGAGGCAAATGTTATTATCTCATTTTTATAGAAAATGAAAATCAGAACAAAAGATACAATCCACCAAAAATTTACACTAAACAATTGGGGTTTTTGTTTTCCTACTCTGAAATAAATAATTATTTTTTCATAGGAAAACAAAACAAAACAAAACCCTAACATCTGCAGAAGCTTTCTTCCTTATGACCTAAAAGGGAATATTTTACCTGCTCTGATGCATCCAGGTTCCAACCATGAGAATCCTTGTTTGGAATCAGTGAGAGGATGGGGATTTACTACTTCTTTCCCCTCTTCAAAAATACCGCACCATAACTCCTCCAGCCCATGAATCATTTTTTTGAAAGTCTTGAGTTATATTCTGAATCCTCATCTGGACCCAAGATGGAGCGATGGCATCTTCTTTGAATTTCAGATGCCTTCCATGTAATGGAGGCCGAGCTCTGCAGTGTGTCTTCTACCTGCCTTTGCATGTGAAACACGGGGACCATTTTGAGGCATGTGTTGTGATGAAATCTATTCTAACCATGAATTACAGGCAAAATACATTGCAGTTTGATTTTCTGTGGAGCACAAGAGAATTTCACATGATGGAAAAAAAATCCCCCGGGGTCTGAATCTCTCCCATCTGCCTACACAGTTCTGCAAGAGGCAGAGAGCAGAGAGAAACGGACGAGTCATGGGACTTTTTCTTAGAGAGAGCAACGAGACTCTTGGTTCTGTGTGGCTACTGTGTGCAGGTTTAAGAGATTCAAGTATAGAATCTCCTGAAGAGGAGACTGCATCAGAATGTGAGACTTCTTTGACAAAATAAGCAGAAGAAGGAAGTGTTGGAGTGTAAGTAATTGAAGACTGGTAGAGTGGAACTGTGGGTTAACAGAGGTGCCATGAGTAGTTCACCAACAGTATGGTGTGGAGACACCATTTCCCCAACTAAGCCCGGTCTGCTTCCCTGTTTGTTCTGGGAGATTATCTGTTGCTTATCACTCTGTCTAAGGCAAGAAGACTCAGTCTTTGTCCTCAAGGACCTCCCGGTCCAGCGGAGGTGACCAAGATGATGAGGAGAAGTGGCCTAGACAAGTCACTGTGACTGTGATTTTTGGGGTGAGGCTAACCCTGAAGTCTAGGTGTAGGACTAGGTTTCCCCCTAGAAGGGAGAAGAGATTTCAGCCAAGAAAGAGAAGGAGGCAGGCCCAAAAGCGGGTCCCCATCTTATTGAAGGGGCAACGAATGGATATGACCACAGGACCACCATCACGGAGGTTTATAGAGGGACACTGGAAAAGGGGGCCCAAGAGGAATTGGGGACTCAGCCCAGAGGGAGAGCTCCTAAAGGTCAGTGGGGACAGGAGTGGCGCCCAGAAGGGAACACATTGGGAAGATGGATCCGACAGTGGGACATACGGTGGGTTATGAAGAAGAGACCTGCTTACAGTGGTGACAAGAGGTTTATTTAGAAAGAAATGTTCCCTCTTTGTAGAGATTCAAGATTCTCTCTTTGTTTAGAGAGAAAGAAAAAAAACCTCCCCAAATTCTTTGTTTATTTATAATTAATAGACTCAAATATATATCCCAAATCCAAATTTGACCAAGTTCATGACTTGCCAACCCTCAGGATCCCCAAATATAATGGAAAACCATTATTCAGCATCCTCTGAGCATCTTTGGGTCCCTCCACTGGATTATACTCCAACATCCAGTTTATGGTTGTAGAACTGAATCTACTATTGTTCTTTTTTTTTAACTCACAAAAAGAAAAATATCTCCCAGTTTATAAAATGTTACATTTTTCTCAGAATGGTAAAACTTTGCTTCATGTTTGTGTAAACACGATTGAAACCCTGTGGTGCCCAAGCTGCTCATCCTTGGGAAGGACAATATGGAAGAATTCCAATGCAGGGAGAAAAGCCCAACAGAAAAGTTTCTATAGGATTTGAAAGTGGTTGGTTTGAGGTTGCTATATTCAGAACTCAGAAGGTCCTTTGAGATCACATTTTACAACAAAGAACGGCTATTGAGGACCAGCCACAGGTCTGGTTGGGGACCAGGCAGGACTGAGTAGATGTACCCTCGGTCTCCCTCTTCCGGCAGTCCTCCAGTGCATGCTTGCTCTCCGAGGCTGCTCTGCCCCTCGTGGTGCCCTTAGACTAGGTTTGAACATCAGATCCCTGGTCTCGGCCAAAGTGAGTCCAACCCCATGGGGAGTCTATTCCCAGTACCTCTCCAGTTGGTTGAACGCCGTTGACTCTCAGTGTTAGTCCAGAAGAGACTAACGTGCGCCACCGACTCTATAGAGTTTTGATAAGATCAGGGAGACGGTGTGTGACCCCTCTTTGAAAATAACTCATGGTATGAAGATTTCCAAGGTAACTAATTTACCTTCCCACCGATTGTGGATTGGTTTGATAAAAGCTCTTGGGCAATAACTATTTTTTAAAATGAGAAATTTCTTTACTGTTCTTTTTTTTGTGTAATAAGTTTGAATAAGGCATACCAAATCTCTCTCATGACACAGCCCTTTAAAGTTCATTTTTCTCTCTAACAAGTCATTATTTTCTTCTATTTTAAGCAATGTCCCCAGGGCATATGGGAGATACTCTGTTACCATCTAATTTTCTACTATTTATTTTTAAAAAATTTAATTACATATGTAATACTTGTGTGTTTGAAGAGACAAGGTGTAATAATCCAGACAGTGTGGACTGGGCACTTCAGGTCATCGGCCTTTCTCTATCCGGATCATTTCTCTACGTTTGGAGCCTTCGAGCTCTTCTCTTCCAGTTCTTTTTTCTTTTCTTTTCTTTTTTCTTTTTTTTTTTTGTACCGGGGATTGAACTCAGGGCACTGGACCACTGAGCCACATCCCCAGCTCTATTTTGTATTTTATTTAGAGACAGGGTCTCACTGAGTTGCTTAGTGCCTCACCGTTGCTGAGGCTGGCTTTGAACTCATGATCCTCCTGACTCAGCCTCCCCAGCCGCTGGGATTACAGGCGTGTGCCTCTGTGCCTGGCCTCCTCTCTCCCAGTTCTTCATAAAATACATAATATGGTATGGTAAACTATAGTCACCTCACTGTGCTGTGAAACACAAGAATATGTTCCTCCTCTCTTACCAACTAGTCGAGAAGGCCCTTTGGTTACATGTTAGTACGCACATTGAAAACTTTGGTGAGACAATAGCTTTCAGTATTAGGAAAAAAAATGATGATTATTCTAGGTTACTTCTTTGTTCCTTTCTTAATTTTTTGTGATGCTGGGGGATGGAACCCAGGGCCTCACACATGTTAGGCAAGCGCTGTACCATGGACCTGCATCCCCAGCCTGATCATTATTCCAAGTTATCTTCCATCTCAAAGGCAGAAAGTGAACGTCTTTCCCCTCAACCTCTTCCTCTAGAGAAAGTTATCCGTGAGACCACTCTGCAGATCAGGCCAAGTGCTGAAGAAGTAAAGGAGAAAGACCCAGATGCCCAGAAAGACTTGGCCCAAAGGAGGAGGAGTCTGGGCAGAGGCTATTAACATGGCGGGCTGAGAGTCCAGCATGGCCAACTGCTCTCCCGCTGATGCCCAACAGGAGTGATCTGTGAAGCTGTTCTTGTGAGAACGAGCTGAGACAAAAATCAGTCTGATGGTGGGGCTGTAACTTTTGGATTGAAAGCACTGTTGGTTTGCCCTTAAAACGCACGCCCTGCCTCTCCCTGTCAGCAGCCACGGCCTCTGTGGCCCCCAGTTTCGGGTACTCGGAGGAGTAAGGGTGTCTCCGCATCCCTCTACTGGTTGAGGGGTTTCCACACACTCCACAGTTTAAGTTCCTTTCTAAATCCAGTGAAAAATCTCTCTGGCCATTTCCTTTTGATGCCACTGTAGAATTTCATTTAAATAAATGTTTGTCTAATTCCTTTTGGAAAAATTAAACCAAAGTTTAAGCTACCTAAAACCAAGATCTGGCGGAATAACAATGAAAAAGGAAGTATATTAGTTTTCTAGAGCTGCCACAGCAAAGTTCCAGAAACCAGGCAGCTTTGAATAATGGAAATTCATTGTCCCGCAGTTCTGGAGGCTAGAGGTCAGAGCGCTAGGTGTCAGCGGGGGAGGAGTCCTTCCTCGGTCCTGCCCATCTTCTGGTGGCTCCTACGCTCCTCCTTGGTGTGAAGCTGTATTGCTCCAAGATCGGTCTCCATTGTCCTGTGCCCTGCTCCCTGTCTGTCCTCTCCTCTTCTTGTAAGGACACTGGTCCTTGGATTTAGGGCCACCCTCATCTAATGTGACCTCCTTTTAACTACGAGACCCTATTCCTAAATGAGATTACGTTCTGAGGTTCCAGGTGGACATGAACTTTGGGGGAACACACTTCAGCCCGTACACAGAGAAAATCAGGAATGGGACTGAGGAAAGCACTTGTCAAATCAAATGAAGAGGTCGATGACCTGACTATGTGCACCCCTCAAGCATCCATACGTTGGCATCTGTCACCGCGGCGATGGTTTTACAAGGTGGGCATTTGGGAGACTTAGGTCATGAGGCTTCTGCCCTTGTCAATGGGATTCATGTCCTTATGTAGAGGCCCCAGAGAGCCATCTTGCCTTCCTGCCATCTGAAGACATAGAAGGTCCGACCCATCTTTGAGGAATGATGCCTTGATCTTGAATTTTCCAACCTACAGAAGGGTAGAAAGGAACTCCATTGTTCAAAAATCATCTAGCCCAAGGTATTTTGTTATAGCAGCTCACACACTCTCAGACACAGGGTTGGGTTGATCTCCAAAGAATCTGCCACCAGGCATTTCCCCTTGTTTTAGAAGGTGGACCACACAGTTGGCCATTGCAGTCCCTTAGGTGGCCCAGCTGCTGTGACTAAGAGTGCAAGGTCTGGGGTCTCAGTGAAAGCCCTTCATGGAAATGCTGGCTGGAGGAGACCCAGAAGACAAAGCGGAAAGGGAGCTACACAGTTGGGGTGTTGGAACGATGAAGTCTGGCTGGGCAGCTCAGGAGAGGCCCAGATGGGCATTCTGCATCTGCCCAAGTCCCAGCAGCTGCAGGGGCCCTGGGGACCCAGGGAGAGCCAGGAGGGTGGGCAGTCCATGGTCCCCATGGGAGCCTGCACCAGCCTGCCCTGCTCCATCACTGCTCCTCTTCATGTCTTTGGTTTTCGACCCTGTTGTAAATTCTGTGGCTCTGTTTGCATGTATCTCAAATATTTCCTCATTGTTGCTGGCTGGTAGAAACAGAACTGCCCATCGTTAGTGTTTTACACTTACTTTAGATGTTTTATTCCAAACTGAGTTTTACAACCTTGTACCATACGTCTCTCCACTCCCTCCCTTCTTTATCTATAAGCAGGGTTATATATGTGACTCTGTGTCTGGTCCACTGTGATCTCTGGATCATTTCCAGCCTGTCTCTGGGATCCACAGACATTCTAAATCTTATGTGGGCCTAATTTGCGTCTTCCTTCTCTGCAGGGCTCTGTGAGTGTTCACATGGTGCTGCTCTGTATCAGGGATGTGGCAGGCTGCTCTCCCCCCAGCCACAAACCATAAAATTAAGAATGGTAAGACTCTCTTGATTAATTTCATTTGCCTGTCTTTAAGCCCATTAAAGAAAACGCCTCTTTAAATCATTCTTTTGCAAGCATATTTGTAAATAATGCTTTAAAAACACTTCATCTAATTATTCTTACCACAGCTGAATGTTAACAGATTGAAGATGAGATTTATGTTTAGACAGCATTAAGGTACTAATTTTTTCTCAACAATAGGCACGGCAATTGACAAAATTAAAACAGAAAATGTAGACCCACAAAAATTAATTTGCACCAGGCTTAATAGTTTCTCTAAGTAAATCCAGTCACTCCTCAGCTGCCTAGGAAGAGTCATAAAAATTTCTGAGAAGAATCTGGAGTTGAGGATTCCACACTAATTGCTTTCCCTCCCCTTTTTACCTCATTTCCTTTCTTGTGCATCTTGACGGCCAGGGGAGGGGAGGGAGGACTGTGCAGTTCCCATCTCCAAAATGCCTTTCACTCCGCTGGGGTGAGGAAGTCAGGGGGAGGAGGGGGGCAGGCCAGGGAACCACATAAATAAATGGGAATTTCTACATGGACATGAGGATTTTCTTTTTTCATTTTTCAAAAATGAGAATAAGGCACGAGTACAAATTCCAAAAAGAGCAATTTATTTAAGTCTATCATTTTTGGCAACACAATAGAACGCACGTCGGGATGAGCAGTCACAAATCACTCCGCTTCCCACTGTCTGTTTTCTCCACCATATGTTGTGGGGAGCTCGGTTCACATGCTGAAGTTTCGCCTCCTTCCCATGTGAGCGAGCACATTGTGATTCCAGCAGCTCGGCCACCGAGCCAACGTTTTTTTTGGAGCAGGGGAGGGCGGGGGGTGCAGGAGGCATGGATACAACCAACCCCCCAGTAGGAATATTTACAAAAGGCTGGAGAAGCTTAAAAATAGTTTCCTCCCCAGCCCTGAGGACCAGACTGAGCCCTGCTGGGCACTTCCCAGAATGAACTTCTGGGCAGGACACTACTCAAAGGGCCACCAGCCTGAGTATGTGGCTTTGATGTGCGATCCCTCTCTTTCTCCAGTTTGCTGCTTTATAATCAAGGGTAATTCTCCTTCTCTGTAACCGGTGACCGGTGAGTCTGAGATAGTCCCTTGGCAGAAAGGTTATAATATGTCCCCATTGTCCCCATGTCCCCCATGGGCACACCTGGCGATCCATGGTGGGTTGAAAATGGCATGAAATGGAGAAGAGGTGACTGTGGCAAACTCACACTCCCAACCTCCTTCCTGGATGATCGCAAGCCCACGCGTGGACACGCCCACACCACGCCCACACACCTGAGCTGAGCTGCCAATCATCCTTCCAAGCCTGCTCGGCTCCCCACAAAAATGACTGTTGGATGTTCATGACTTTTGCAACCTCACGTCCACGTCCACGTCCACGGCCCAGATGGCCCTGATGAAATGAGGCTTTCTAGAGACACTCTAAGCCGACTCAGTATGAGGTCAAATATTTTATTAAGCCCTGCTCTTTCAGTTGTTTAAGGAAAAAAAAACACAAAAAACAAAAAACCTTGTGTTTTCACTTATAGCATGACAATGTTTGAAATAATATTTTAAGTGTTTTTGTCGATTACCATCTAGGCTTCAGTTAACTTCATAAAAATAAGAAAAAACGTTTGGGAGTTAAAAGAAATCGCAGGTAAAAAGTGAATTTGGTTCCCCCTAAGTTGTGCATGGAACTCCTTGTCTAAATTAAATAGTGCAGATGTGGAAAAAAAGGAGCCGGGTCTCCCCATTTAATTCTAAATGAGCTTTTGGGTTCCGCTTCCTATGGCTGATTTTAGCCTAAGCCGCCTTATAGCCCCAAATCTGCAACTTGATACTGAAAGCTTGTCAAAATTAAGTGCACGCTTTATAAGTTTACATTTTTACAGTCTAACTGTTTTTCTTTGATATTTGACAGGGACACAGGTTCCCATGTCATCTGGCCTTGAAGTACTTTTAGGACTTTCTCCTGGGCCAATTTGAGGGAGCTCAAGGTTGCCGTGAGTTATGGACACTTTAAGCTGCCGGTCCAGCAGCCGGCCTGTGGCCCACACTTGAGGGCTAACACCTGTTGGCTGGACAGAGCAATTAATTTTTTTTTTTAAATGCACTAAGCCGCCAGAAATCAAAGCTAAAGGATAAGAATATAATTTTACTTCTTGAGCTTCCAGGGGTGGCCTTTGATCTCTTTCAACGCCCATGTGGCAGGAGGAATAGATCTGAAACTTGCTTCCAGAAGAAGCACCTTTAAAAGACACAAACAACAAGAGTTTCCACCTCTGTAACATCACTCTTGCATAATGACTCACAGGGAGACCCAACTGAGAGAGTTGCTTACAACAAAAGGCTCGATAGTACGGGATAGGAAAGGCAGCAGAATACAACAATTACTAATTGGGCATTATGTAAAATTGTGGATGTATAACCGACGTGATTCTGCAATCTGCATTTGGGGTAAAATTGGGAGTTCATAACCCACTTCAATCTAATGTATGAAATATGATATGTCAAGAGCTTTGTAATGTTGTGAACAACCAATAAAAAAAACAAAACAAAACAACAAAAGGCTCAACTACCAACCCTCCTTAGGAAAATTACAGTTGGGAACCCTCAAATAAAATCACGGTCCATCCCCCGTCAGACGAAATGTTATCTAGTTGGGTTTTCCAGCCGATGATTATAATGTGGCATTTGTTCTAGAATGTCTGTGCATTAAATAATACATTAAATAGATAACTGTGAACTTCAAAGCACTAAATACCAGTCGTGGGCTGGGGCTCGGCCACACATACAGCCTCCCTCCTCCCCCAAACCCTTTGGTAGGCAAGACAAGGTCACTGATCAGGGTAATTTGCAGGAAAAGTCAATTTCTCAAGTACTGAAGCAGGTGTTGTGGCACTCTATGACAATTTACTGAATCTAAATTGAGGAAGTTGAAAAAAGCAAAGGTCATGATCCACAGGAAGAAAGGAGGAAAGAAAATCTCTTTGACTGTATTTTTAACTCCTCTTCAACCAAGATGCACTCACCAACCGAGACGATTAACGCTAAGAATAAATAAATGAAAATCAGAATATCTCACTCTAATCAGCAACTTATCTGATTTCTTTAATTGAAAGGAGAGGATTTTATGTTTACTTGAATTCACAAGGAAATAAGCTCAATTTATAAGAGGATAAAGAGTAACTCTTCTGTTCATGTTTGGAAGCAAAAATCAAACCAAGATGCCAGTTCTTTCCATCTTAAAAAAAAAATCACATACAAGTCTGGGGGTGTATCTCAGAGGTAGAGCGTTTGCCTGGTATGCTTGAGACTTTGGGTTCAGTCCCTGGAACGGTTAAAAAAAATGTATAGTATGTAATATTTGCTGCTTAGTAAAAAGTATAACTTAAAGTATAATCTATGGGGAACATTAACATACAACCAGGGATATTTTATTCTAAATTTGTATATTCCCACTTTCTCAGCCCTAAGGATAGAGGATGCAGTCAAAATAGGAAGTACTTTCAGGAGGGGGAAAAGAAATATGAGTCCTGGAGTCCAAAACGTGGTTGGTGCAGTAAGGAGAACGTGGGATGTGGATTTAGAAGACTTGAGCTTGAATTCTAGTTCATCACCAATTAACTAGCCAATCATTCAACCTCTGCAAGTCTTCATTTTTCTCACTTGCACAATTGGGGCCTGTTTGTAAGGATGGGATGAGCTAATACACGAAGAAGCACCTGGTAAATTATAAATACTAATTACCATTATGCCCTTAGCACACATCTTGTGCTGAAGGGTGCTATGCATCCTGCTGGTGTGCACGAGGCCGTGCAGGCATCCAAGTTTCAAAACGTGAGTCAGCTTGAAGGAAAATGTTAAGTAAGCAAAGTAAGCCAGAGAAGGGAAGCAAAAAATACAGAAGGTGGTCTGTCCAAGGGTGACATTGAAGTGACTTCTCCAGATATAAATTCTTCTTGGGAGAGAGAGCAAAGAGATGGAGGCAGCAAACTCTCCAATGGTGTTTCCAGTACAAGAACATTTTCTTTCATGTAGGTATCTTAGGGGTAGGTATCTAATATAGTACATAGTAGGTCAGTGGGTTGCTTTGTAGTTAATTCAAATATGCAGCCTGAAAAGAAAAGGTGCCTGAAGATGTGCTTGCATATCAGTTTCTCAGGCTACAAAGAAGATTCTCTTGAGAACAACCCTATTCCTGGAACATCGAGTTCTGGATCTAGCTGGTGGGCAGCCCAGTGTTTTTAAGCAATGTTAAATGGAGTGTGATTCTTTTAGAGCAGAATTGGAATGCACCCCGGGAACCCATGTCCTCTGGCTGCTACGGTGAGCTAATCGAGTGTTTTAGGTCAGAGACTGTGATAGCTACATTTCCTCAGTGTTTAGTGACTCTGCATATGTCACAGATCCGGGGTGTTGGGTCCATTGACCAAGTCCAGAACTTTTCCAAGGACTTCATGTCCACTCAAAGTCAGGAGGATCATTTTATTTTATTTTAAGAAATTTTAAAAAATAATTTATTTGGTCCTGGGGATTGAACCCAGGATTGTTTTACCACTGAGCCATATCCCCAACTCCTTTTTTATTTTTTATTTTGAGACAGGGTCTTGCTAAGTTGCTTAGGGTCTCGCTAAGTTGCAGAGGCTGGCCACCATCTTTCAGTCCTCCTGCCTCAGCCTCCTGAGTTGCTAGAATTACACAATGTGGTGTGCTTGTGCCACCACATCTGGCTCAGGAGGGACTTTTGACATTTAAATCCGACCTACTCATTTTCTTTTAAAAATGTATTGGCGTTAATGTAAAGCCTAGATCAAGCACAGAGTAACCTTAAAAGGCATTAATCAGTCAGTGTATTAAGAATTGAAATATAGGTTGAATGTCACCTTCCTCCAGGCTCACAGGATCTTCCATTACTTCTTTCCAGTTCTTAACTTAGCTCTGAAGTCACTTCCCATGCGTGCTACCTACTCTTGGGTGTGAAATATTCTTGCACAACAGTGCTTTTTAATCTTCACCATGGTGTTTATGTACCTTCCACATTTATTGAGATTTTAAAAAAAGATTAGGTATTTATTTCTGCTAATTGTGATCTTTCTCATTTATCAGAATCTTTTAATATTTGACATTACTCGTTGAAAATGTAGCACACAAAAACAACATGCATGTTGGCCCGTGTTATTACACATGGAACATTTTCCGTGAAAGCAGGGTGCTTTCTCATGCCGGTACCCGTGGTTTCATGATGTAGATATTTTTCAGGGGACAGTCAGTTACATTGGGGGGAATGAATCACATTTTAGCCATCAGGATTCTGTGATCCTTTTGGCTTTTAGAAACCGAGCTGCCAACACGTGGAGAGAAACGTTCCCTGCTCCCAGCCACTGGCAGGACTCTCTGGCGTTTGACTGACCCGTGTGGCACCACGCCCTGTGGAGCTAGACAGTTGGGATTGTCCAGTCTAGAGGCAAACACCAAGTATTTTTTGTTTTTTAAAATTACATTTTAAATTTTGAGATAATTCCAGACATATGGAAAAGTCGAAAAAATAGAACACAGTTTTAATAGATTGCTCATCCAGATTGCTGAAATGTGCACATTCTACCCTGGTTGCTTTGTCATTCTGATAGACAGATAGATAGAAAGACAGACAGATAGATAGATAAGTAGACAGAATATTGATATTTTTTCTGAAACCTTCTGAAAATAAAGGCACACCATGTTCATTTATTCCTGAATACTCTAGTGTTCACCCCCCCCCCCACACACACACACATAAAGACGTTGCCTTCATAGCCACAGTACAATTAACAGCATCAGGATCTGAGCGTCCATAGCAGTACTGTTATCTAATACAGAGTCATCTTCAATTTCCCCTAGTTGTCCCACTAACTTGGTTTGCAATACCTGAGACATTTCATGTCATCTTCTAAAGCCTGTATCTTGGCATGTGTGTGAACCAGAGGCCCTGGTTCTTATTCAGAGAATTAGTTTAGACATTTTAAATAAATTAGCTGCAACAAACCGTTGAGGCTGATGGAATACTCATACTTCAATCGGTCTGCTCAACTCCATATGAGTCGCGTGATCATGTCAAATGTTTGTTTCTTGCTAAGATTGGGGGCATATTGGTGTGCTCGTGTTTGGCAGAGGTGGGCTATCTCATGCAGAAAAGTCGCCGGCCAACCTTTCCTAAGGACGCGGAGGGAGCCCCCCAGCAGTACGGTCTGTGACAGCCTAGACTCCCTCCTCTGGTCAAGGGGAAATGCGAGATCTTCCCACGTCTCCATTATGGGAATTACAAGTGGTAAATAAAGCATTAGGCTCATTAGGTGCCCAATCACTTATAAACATCATGGGTTTTGCTATTAGCACGAGCAAACACCCTTTGTTTTGCATGAAACAGGATAAAAGCTAATTTCAATTCCATCTAAAGTAAGGAGCTCATCCTTTTCCCACAGCTTTTCTAATCAAGCTAAATACTAGGTCTCCTCATGAAAGAACAATAATCACAATATTATTTTAGAACTTTCTAAGTTAAGAGAATATATTAAACCAAGAATGCACGACAAGGTCCAAAGGCTGTTTTATTTGCATATTGCAGTGGCTATTTATTCGACATGCAATAAAACAATATGGTACTTTCCAACTGGTTTTCAAGCCAGTTCAAGCCCTTAAAATAAGAAAATTTATTGGCAAAAGTGTATAAAATTAGAAAGCCCCTTCCTCCCTCTGTTCCTTTCTCCCTCCCTCCCTTCTCTTTCATTTTTTCCCCTTCTCCTCTCTCTCTCTCTCTCTCTCTCTCTCTCTCTCCCAGAGACATGTCCAACTTGGGAATGTGACCCTGAGCTGATTAGTCAGGCAAATAAATAAATACAGTAGAATACACAAATACAGGTGGCCGCACCTGCAGACGTGCCGGTCGGTGAGAGGGGTCGCCCCAGGCGGGCCACACGGGCCTCCCTACACGGCCACTGACCATCCTTCAAGCACAGCTGACGCTGTTTCGCCTCCAGCAAGGTCAGAGCGCAGTGTGACGGGAACAGAGGCCGCATTGTCTCCACGTTCACACGGGGACACCGACCACCGAGCTCTGATCTGCAGCTGCAACATGGCCCCCCTAGAAAGTCCTGTGACCTCAGCGGTCAGCCGCCTTTCTCCTGTGAACCTGCCTTCTAGAAAAAACTGCGTATCTTGGCTTTTAACAATTTTTTCTATCCTTTGGTGAGTGCAAGAATTCTAAACTGCCCTACGTGTACAAGTCGTCTTGACGCGAGATGTTGTTTGACCTAAATCGGGAGCAGCATGCCACTTAGAACCCAAAGCTCAGCGAGAGCCGTGATTGATGATGACGAAGCCAATCCACTGAGCCAGGACATGGGGACAGCACCACCATAAGCAGGAACTAATTATGTGTGGAAATAATCACTCAGCCTGAAAAAGGCATTTCCTATCCACTAGAAAATACTACAGAGAGATAACATATAAACTTCCTGCGCTATTGGCCAAAAAGAAAGATCATTCCAGTCTTCATAATGAATGTATTGGGAGGACTTAAATTTGAATTTTGGCTTAGTTATAGGGTGTTGACTTTTTGGTAAAAGAAGTACTAATTGATTACTCAATTATAAGCTATTCAGGACATTAGTTCTTGAGAGAAATAAATAAATAAATATATATAAATAGTTTGCAATTTATGTTTCATTATCAAAAAGATTTCTTAGGGAAAAAAAGTTTAGGGAAAAATTTCAGTCATTATTGTTCATTTATTTTTCTTATTGAGCTAATTTAATTATCATAGAGACACAAACATTAGCTTCAGTACTGGGCTTCTCACATCTGTTAGTAAAGATTTGATTAGGCTACACAAATGTGCTAGATTAAACTATCTAGTTGGTGAAATTCAAGCCACCTGGATATTTTAGCAACATCAATAAGAATAATTCTCTTTTTCAAAATCAGTAAATCCAAGCTATATTAAAAAGAATTAATTAATGAGTGCCAGATAGGCAAAACAAACATTTGACAATGAATCATATTATCAAAGGTTTTGAGGGAGATCCCTCTCAGCTTATGTTTAGATGTCAAATTATATTACCAAAACTAAACAATCTGTTAAGATGATGTCTTAATGCAATAAGTCCCCAGTGCCATATTCTTCTTCTTCTCCTTTTTTTTTTTAACTTTTTAAACATTCTTAGTAGAAAGAAAAGATATGCTCTATTTACCAATGATAATCAAATCACCAGTCATTTACCCCCAAGTTTTACCTTGGATATTTCCAAGAGCTGATAATATCATCTAAATCCTATCAAAAAAGAAAAAGAAACTATTGTGAAGTTTGCTCAATGTATCTCCTCCTATCTCAGTAAAGACGTGGAGTTTGACAAAGGTGGAGGGGGGTATCCTAAGAATCAGATGGAGATCAGTAGAGGAAAGAGTCCAAGGTTGGGGGGAGGGGACCTATATGGAGAAGGGAAGTCCTGGGGCATGACAGTGGCCAAATTACATTGTTATATCGTGTGCTTGTTTGAATATGTGACAACAAATTCCATCATTATGTGCAACTGTAATGCACCAATAAAAATGTGGGAAAAAATTGATCCTGATATGGTGGTACACACCTGTAATTCCAGTGACTCAGGAGGCTGAGGCAGGAGGATTGCATGTTCAAAGTCAGTCTCAGCAACAGTGTGGTGCTAAGCAGCTCAGTGAAACCCTGTCTCTAAATAAAATACAAAAAAAGGACTGGGGATGTAGCTCAGTGGTCGAGTGCCTTTGAATTCAATCCCCAGTACCAAAAAAGGAAAAAAAAAAGGGGGGGGGTGTTGAAAGGACTCATATGTAGAAATTAGGTGTTTCATAGGATATGTAAGGAATTCTATGATTGAAAGAGCCTCAAGAAATCACCAAGTAAAGAAATATTAGTATCTGCTCATTCTTATTCTATCAAAGGGCAGATGGGAAATATTTTAGGCTTTGCAAGGCAGCAGTCTGTCATAACTCCTGGATTCTGCACTCATAGCTATAGGCGGTAGTGTGCTAATGGAGGTGATGGTGTTCTAATAAAACTTTATTTATAATAGCAGAGTGGATTTGGTCCACAGACAGTATTTTCATAATCTTTTGTGGAATCCAACTTTTATATTTTAAAGATCGGACACCATAGACCTCTTGTGGGAAAATAACTTGCCCAAGGTTAACTAGCAAGTTAAGTAGCAAAAGGCAGAATTGCCGCTGAATTTGACCTTCCCACTTCAGGCAAGCATTGTACAGGGCTGGATGAATTGTAAGGGTACTTGGATGGTTGGCCAGGTCCAAATGGAAGGTCTGCCTCCGCCTTACAGCCCATGGGAAATGCCTTGTGCGTTTGAAGTCGATGGAATTGTGATTTGTAGATGATTCCTTGCCTCCAGAGAATAAGTTTTTTCAGAGACCTAAGCAGAATCACAAATAATAATTTTGGGGAAAGGAACATGAACATTCTGACAGCTAACCAAGCATGAAAATGCTTGGCTGAGAAGCCACACATGGCTTGCTTTATTAAAGACCATTTCAGTCCTGGAAAACTGCATTTCTATTGAATATTTATAACAAATATGATTGAATAAGAAGAATTTAAAGTGGAAAAAAAACCTGTGTGTTGTGATTCCAAATTAAATCTTATTTTCATGGTTCACAGTGTTTTGTATTCCCCAGGTTTGCATTCAATAAAGAACCATCTTCTTACAGTGTCCTTTTCCAGCATCAAATAATAAGACTTTCTAGATTAACACTTGAGTTTCCCACACCTAGTTTCTGGTGGGGCTTCCCCTTTCACATAACATATTCTATTCATTTGGAAGGAAGTAGAAGAAACAGGTCCCTGGGACATCCTAAGTGGAGCAGTGGTCTGGGTCTCTCTCCACAGATATCTGTATTCGAGAAGATTTGGTAATCATTGCTTTAAAAACCAATAGTCAGAGAGACATGATTGATGAAAGGAATTGGGTGTTTGAGTCAAAATGGACCATCATTAACTAACTATATGAAATGGGGTTTTCAAGGGGCAGTGGGACACATTCTTCTCCAAAACATGGGCCCAACATTCAGTATGTGTTTTACCAAAGGGGGTGGGGGGAGCCAAGGGGGCCCTCACTTAATGATTCCCAGCTTGCAAAGGTGAACTCCCCCACACTAGATAGATGTGTGTAATTTTTTCCTCAGCAGTTCAGTGTTGATGTTGACTTCAGTATTCCTTACCACACAGATGTAGGTGCACCTCCTGTGCCATGTATTTGCTGCTCCTGAAATCAAAAATAAGGTTTCCATACTAATATATTATGCAAATAAAATCCTGCTATTATAATTGTTTCCTATCATAGCCATTTTAAACCAAGGTAAAAGTAAATCAAACTGTGTGATTTGCTAATTTCGCTTATGTAAGCAAACCCAAATACACATACAAGATAAAATTATACATTTATGTGAAATCATATTTTCACATATGGTCTCTTTTTTGATCAAAATAGCAGTAGATTTTTAAATGAATCTTATTTGCTTTCTAATATATAACGTTAGAACTCAGTTTACATGCAATATAAAGTACAGCTCTAGAATATAGGGAAGAAATCCAGACACTATTGAAATACTGGAGCATCTAAATTAAAAAAAAAAAATTCAGATAAAAGCTTGACACCCGCCTCCCCCACATCTACCAGATTGCTTTAGGTCAAAAACAGCAAAAGCATGAATGATTCAGATGAACACCTTTTGAACTTTTCCTTGAGAAGACTTGAGTAGTAGGATAACAGTCTTAACCAGAATGCACGCAGGTGGCCACTTCTCAGCTTGAAACATCTTGAAGCAGTTTCCGTGCCTAGCAAGGAGGCTCTGGTGTCAGAATGTGCTTGCTCAAGAGGGAGGGCAGGAGTATGCAAATGGCACCCGTGCATTAGAGCATTAGTTCAAGCGCGAGGCTGACCACCTCAGAGGCCAGCAGAGCTGGCTGCTTCCCTTCTTTCTCTCTGGCTGGCTTTTTTCATGGTGTTTCATGCACTGGAAGAATTTATATTTTGGCTTCTGTAATGAACTATTAAGTGTGTGATACACTGTTAAAGAAAAGACCAGTAAACTACTGCGTTAGAGTGCATCTACAGCGCTGGGGGTCCAGTTGCAAGACTTAACAAATGTCTGTACGTTGTTAAGCAGTGGAAATCTTGGCTGAGCTCTCTGAACTATTCCTGCTTATAAGGTAGAAATCAAAACTAGTATATGAGACTCCATCGTTCTTTTTTTAAGATTAGTCTCATTCCTTGTTTTGTGTTCTGTTCTTACTTTTGTTTTATGCCCCCTAATTTATGTTTTCTTGAAGTATTTTATGTACCCTTAGAAGTTACTTTGGGTCCTTTTAAGAACTAGAAAGAGTTACGGATAGAGTGTGAATTTTACACAATTATGGAAATTCAGAGACGTTTATCATTCACTGATAGGCACACATTATTATAAGAAAAGCTGAAGTCATTAGCCAAATAAAGGATTAGCGTTAACAATGGAAATGAACCTGGAGTATAATTAATGAATTCTCTAATTGCTCCTCCTGTGTTAGTTCATTAAGCCTGACCATGGAGTGGATATTTGGGCATCTGTCTCCAACATCTGTCATCTCATCGATTTCCTGGGTTGGCTCCACTGAAGCCTGGGAAGAAGGCTGGACCTTCTCCACTCCTTTCTGTGTTTCTCTCTGAAATCTCATCATGCTGTCAAAGAAAAAGCCATTATTTAATACATTGATACGACGAGGGCAGAACCACTACGGCAGAGGTTTGACCAGCCAGAGACCTACACAGGTGGGTCAGAGGCTGCTCTTCTCCCCTCTGCTGATGTCGGCTGGGCAGGGTCCACAGTGCAGCAGGTGCAGGTCATCCGTAGAGTTTTACTGGTGAATGAGACAGAGGTGAGGGGACATCTGCTCAGGTAGATGGCTGTTCCCAGAGTCTTGGATTTGTGGCCAGTGTGTGGTCTGCCTAGATGCTCTCATGACACCCCTCCAGCAGGAAGGATCAACCTATTCTCACTGTGCTCAGAGGCTAACTGCGTGAAAAATAAATATGCCTGCTTTTTTTTTCTTCCTTTTTTGTGATGCCCTGTATTGCACTGGTGTGATAACACACCTACTAACAGTTGGAGGGATAGAAAGACCTGGAGGAATGCAGATGCAGAAAGAAGAAAAGAGTGAGTCATGGAATCAGCTTGTTAAGTTCCAGGATTTTTACATTTGAAAAAGAATAGTTACTTAGGCTATTATTTAAAGGGAACAATAATACTATAGGTGAAGAGCAGTTGACTTGATCCCGGGATGAGTTCAAAGCCGGAAGTTATGTTGGTTGGGGCAACATGCTGGGTCCAGCACTTTTCCTTCAGATATGGATTGCAATTTGAGTACCCAGTTGACATGAGTTCAGGACACACACACACACACACACACACACAAGTGCATATTACATATCATAAAGTGCATTGCTATCTTTAAAATAATTTGGTTTTGGCTTATGCCTGCAGATGGTCATATGTAGGAGTACGTGCTCAGGGCCATCACTGTTACGAGTGTCTAACATCTGGAATGTTCCAGGGTTTAAGTTGCATGGAGTTATTAGGAAATGCTCCCCTGTAGGAAGATAAGACTTGCTAACTTTCCTCCTTTGCAGATGAGTGAGCCCAGTGATACCATTTAAAGACAGAATAGATTTGTGGGGCTCTACTGTCCCAGGCTGTATTTCTAACTGGTGTGGGGAAGGGACTGTGTGGAAGTCAGCAAGCGGAAACGGCACAGGACAGAGAATCAGGAGGTTTAGTTTCTAGCTCAGGATGTACCACCAAATAACCCAGTGACTTGGAGATCTTGTGTGTGCTCTACTTGGGTCTGTAGAAGAAAGGGTTGAAATTATTGATTTGGTCTGACTCATGTGGGCATGTGTCCTTTCCCTTCTGGAGAAATGAGGCTTATTCCACAGGGGTGGTGGTCTCAGGAAATCACTCAGTTTAGTTGATAGCGTTTTTGCATTCAGAAACTACCAAGATTAAAAGATCATTTACCAAGAGGATTTGAGCAACCAATCTATCTGGAAGATCTTATTTTATTATCTTATGAATAAAGTTCGTTCATTCATTCATTCAACAAAGACTTACAAAGTGCTTGCCTTGGCTTGCTGTGACAAAGAGGACCAAACAAAGAACCCACACCTGAGTGAAGGATGTGCACTTTTTAACACTAAGGAATTACTATTTATCGGAAGGAGATGCGGGGAGCTGTGGGACTATTCAGCTGGGGAGACCCGATTCCATCTAAGGGTCAGGGGAGCTGCTCTCTGAGGAGCTGGCGTTGAGCAGAGCCCTGAAGGATGAGACGTGGTTACTGGGTTGAGGTTAGCTGTGCAGGAGGACAGAGGGTGAAAGTCATTTCTTCATGCTCTGTAAATCACCTGAGAGGTAGAGGTACCTGTCACAGGTAATAGGATCTTAATGGGCACTCAAAAGGGGAACCTTTGAAATAGAAAAATGAAGGAAGTCTGATTCTGCCCCTTGAAAGGACTGATGGCTTCAAACAGGATGTAACAGACAGGTTCTTACTTGCAAGCAACAGACCTTGAAGCCAGAGGATACATGCACCAAAGGTATTTATTTAAAAGGATGTTGGGCAGGGCCTTTTCTTGCAGTCAAGTCTCTCTCTTGAGAGAGACTGAATGTACTTTCTTAAAGCAACCATAAAGCCAGCAGGACAGAGTAAAGAACTGGTTTCCAGACACTGAATATCAGACAGTGGAGATCCCTGAGTGAAAGGTCTATTCAGAGGGGAACCCCATGGTTGCCCCAGAAAACTTCCTGGAGAAAGTTTCTGGACAGTGGTGCAGGGAAGAACCTAGTGGAGCCCCCAACTTAAAGAGATGGATCTGAGACTCTGGGGAGAGGGAAGGAGCTGGAGTTTATAGAATAGAGTGCCAGGGAAGAAATAGCAGCACACAAGGAGAATTCTAGAAATCTGTGTTAATGCAGGAATCTTCAGAGGTGAAATGATCAGATTATGAGAGCTGTAACCTAATTGGCTAATAATTTGAATGGATTACTGGGTGGTAACTGTAGGCACGCAGGGCATGGATGGAGAATCACTGGGAACATGTTGTTGGGGATTTTATTTATCCCTGGTTCCTTGCTCTCCTCTCTGCTCTCTGTTTCTATGAGACAAGCAGATTTCCTGCACCATACCCTTCTGCAATGATGTTCTGCCTCACCTTATCCCCAGAGCAATGGAGTTGACTAACCATGGACTGAGACCTCTGAAACTGTAAGCCAGAATCAACTCTTCCTCCTATAAAGTGTCCCTGTCAACTATTTTGGTTGCAGCAACAAAAATTTGGCTAACAAATTAGCTGATTACAAAGAAACTATCCAAGCCTAGGTAAAGAACCAGCTGAGAGGATTAGAAGCCACGGTGTCCAACAGATCTGAGGATGGAGAAAAGTATGCTCTCCCTCCACCCAGACCAGAGAATCTTTGGATTCAAGGGTGTGGGAGACAGTAGACTTACAGGCCTCACTTCAGCAGTGGGAAGTGGGAAACAAAGATCTCTAGACTGAGAGCAGCTCTGGTACCTCTAGGAAAATCTTAAATGCAAGACTCAAATGCACCAAAGTGTTTTGAATAACTATGCACAGAATAATGCTCAAAGATATTTATAGGAATATAAAAATATCAATAACACAGTAAGATAAAACTGATGGTGTCTGGCATTCAAGTAAAAATAACCAGTCATGCAAAAGAAGTGGTAAAATAAGACCTACCATGAAAAACCAATCCAACCAACCCAGAACCACATAGATGTGAGAAGTACTAGACAAGACTATTAAGAATTATTGCATGTAGTTCATATGTTTTAAAAATTAAGCAGAGACATAGGTAGAAGATATTTTTTAAAAGATTTGAATTGAACCCCTAAAGAAAAAACCTGCAATATATGAGATTAAAAACAAAACAAAACAAAAAAACAACAACGTTGGGTGGGATTAGCAGCAGATTAGACCTTGCAGAAGAAAGGAACTATAAACTTGAAGACCTAGCAGTAGAAAATTTCAAAACATAACATGAAAAGAAAAAAAATATTTTATTTAAATGAAGAGAGTATTAGCTATAAGACTTCAGAGACCTAATATAATGGAACTGGAATCCTCAAAAGGGAGGAGAGGTAGGGGATGGAAGAAAATATTTGAGAAACTAGTGTCTGAAAAATTTTTCAATTTCATGAAAAGAATAAATCCAGAGATCCAAAAAGCTCAAGAAACTTAAGCATGTGAAGCATGAAGGAAATTGCACCAAGGCACATCATAATTAAATTGCCCAAAAGTAAAAGTATGTCTTACACATTTATTAAGTGGAAAAAAATCAAAAGCAGCAGCTAGAGGAAAAAAAATCACATGATCCACAGAATATGAAGATACGAATTCTAGCAGATTTCTTGTTAGAAACAACGTGAGAAGACAAGAGAACAATATCACTTTAGAGCTGAAAGAAAGAAAATCAATCTAAAGTCTATACCATAAAATATCTTTCACAAACAAGCTGAAATTAAAGATGGTTTCAGATAGACAAAAGTGGAGGAATTCATCGGTAGCAGACACAAGGCAAGAGGAAAATGATACTAGATGGAAAAGTGAATTTTCTTGAGGGAATGGAAAGCTCAGGGAATAGTGATTACACAGTAAAAGGAGGGTCTTTTTATCCTGGTTTTAAAATATTTAAAAATATCTGACTATTTAAACAAAATTAATGATATTCAGTGATATTTGTAACATACATAAAAGTAAAATAGATAATAAACAAAGACTGGCAAAAGAGAAAAGGAAGCATATTTTTGAAAAAAAGATTCTATGGGAAGTGGTATAATATCACTTGAAGGAAAATTCCAGTAAATTAAAGATGTATGCTATAAACCACAAGCTACTAAAGTAATAAGAGTTATGACTGATTAGCTAATGAGGGAGATAACACAGGATAACAAAAATATCCAATGAATCCGAATGAAGGCAGAGAAAGAGAAGGCAAAATGTAACAGGAACAGAAGGAAAAATAGAAAACAAAAAGCAGGATGATAGACTTAACCCAAACTCTACTGTAAAGCACACTCAACGTAAATGACCTAAACATCCCAGTTAAAACCAGAAACTGCAAGAGACTCTATATAATGCTCTCAAGAAACACACTTTACATATAAAGACATCATAAAGAGATTAAACAGAAGGTTGGAAAATATATACAATACCAACACTAATTAAAAGAAAGAGTGACTGCATTAATATCAAAGTAGGTTTCAGAGCAGAGACCTTACCATGGGAAATGCATATTATATTATTCACTCTGTAATGAAAAAGGGGCTGTTCCATCAAGAGAGGTAATGATTCTAAATGTTTATGAGCTTCAAATTACAGGAGCAAAACCAATGGAACTTCAAAGAGAAATTAAAAAGCCCACAATGATAGTTACAGATTTGAATATTTCTCTATTAACAGTTGATCAAAGAAGTAGATAGTGCTACTTAGATATTCTATATTCCTAATATTATCAGCTAACTTGATCTGATTGACATTTATGGAACACTCCACCCAACAACAAAAAAACACACATTATTTTTAAAGACACATATTACATTCACCAAAGATTATATTCTGGGCCATAAAGAATGCTCAAAACATTAAAAGAATTCAAATTAGTACAAAGTATGTTCTCTGACAAAAACGGAACTAAATTAGAAAACAATGACAGAAAGGTTATCTGGTAAATCATGAAATATTTAGAAATAACACATCAAATAAACCACTGGTCACAAAGAGATCAAAAGGGAAGTTGGAATGTCATTTCCTCTAAATGGAAATGTAAACAGAATATACCAAACAGTGCTTGAGAGTAAATTTTTAGCCCTATATGCCTGTGTTAGGAAAGAAGAAAGATCTCAAATCAGTGTTTTCATTTTTCACTGGAGAGAACTAGCGAAAGAAGAGCAAATAAAACCCACAGTAATAAGAAAGATTATATGCTAGAGTAGAAATCAAAGTCTTAATAAACCCAGAAAAACAATAGAAAAAATGAGTGAACTAGTAATTGGTTCTTTAAAAGGATCAATTAAACTGAATAATCTATAGTCATATTGATCTGGAAAAAAAATTAGAAAACACAAATTACCAATATTAGGAATGAGGGAAGTGAGTAATATCACAACAGATTCTATAGATATTAAAGAATAATAAAGAGATTTTATTAACACTTTTATGTAAGAAAATTCAAAAGCCAAGTCAATATAGATATATTCCTTGAAAGGCACGAATTATCAAAGCTTGCCCAAGAAGAAATAGACAACCTGAATAGTTGAATTTGTAGTTTAACCTCCTACAAAGAAAACTCTAGGCCATGGTGGCTTTACGGGTGATGTCTACATTGGAATAATCAATAATGACAATACAATACAAACTATTACCAAACAATTTAAAATGAGGGACTGCTCCCAAACTCCTTCAAGGCCAGCATAACCCTAATAGATAAACTGAACAAGGACAGCACAAGAAAAGATAGCTATGGACCAATGCCTTTGTGAACACAGAAGTGAATGTTCTAAATAAAACTTCAGCAACCAAATCAATACTGTATCAAAAGAGTAGTGCATCATAAATGAAAGGTCGTTTGAACACTAGATAAGAATGCATAATTTACCATGTGAATCATCACACACAAAAAAATCCACTACATGACCACAACACATGCAGAAAAAGCCTTTGACAAAATCCAACAACCTCCCTTCAATGGAAAACTCTCAGTAACCTAGGACAGACAGGAATTCTCTCAAGCTGGTAGAACTGCAGGTAACACTAGGCTTAGTGGCAAAAGACTGGATGCTTTTCTTTCCAGAACAGGAGCATGGCAAAAGGTGTATTCTCACCCCTTCTATTCAGCATTTACTGGAAATTCTAATGATTATTGGAAATCTAACAACTATAACAAGTCAAATAAGAAGTAAAAATCATCCAGATGAAAAACTGTTTGGATCTGCAAATGGCATGATGATCTGAGAAACTGATGAAATTTATCTAAATGTTACTAGAATTAATAAATGTTACTAGAATTAATAAGTGAGTTTAGTAAATTTGTAGGATACAAAATTTGTAGGATGCAAAAATCAACACATACAAGCAACAAGCAGGATAGAAATTATTAAAGTAATGCCATTTTAAATAACATTATACAATATGCAGTACTTAGAGTCTGACTAAAGGTCTGTCCTTGAAGAGAAAGAACCCTGACTCATACAGAACAAAGACACCGGAAACTATAAAAATATAGCTGAAAGGTACTAAAGGAAATATAAATAGGTATCCTTTCTTCATTTGTCAATAAGTTGTCAATAACTTAAATTATACATTATTTCCTTAGTTGACCTAAAATTTTAATGTGGATATTTTAGTCAAAATATCCACACAGGTGTTTTCATGGAAATTCTGGAAATCCACATGAAAATGAAAGAATCTTATAAAAATGAAAACAACTACAAAAAAGGCAAATGACTTGGAGGTCTCACACTGCCTGATTTTAAAACAAGTAAAATTCTAGTTGTCAAGACCCTGTGGTATCAACCCAGTGATAGACAAAGCAATCAGGAGGATAGAACAGAGTGCAGACATAGACCTGAACCTACGGCCAACTGATTTTCAACAAAAGTGTAGGGACTTTGGTGGCAAAAAGGTAGTCCCTTCTTTAAGTGGACAATAATTGGACACCCATTTACAAATAGATGTAAAACCTAAAACTAAATGAGAACAAAATGTAGGAGAAACCCCTTGTAGTATTGGGTTAGGCAAAAAAAATACTTAATGCACTAGAAGCAGTTTATTAAAACGATGATTGATACGCTGAACTTCATCAAATTTTAAAACTGCTGCTGTGTAAATGACATTGCCTAGAAAATAAGCAAGGATATCATAGCCTGGAAGAAAACATGTACGAATCATTAATCTGGTAAAGTACTAGTTTGCAGCATATGTAAAAAACTCTCAGAACTCAATAAGAAGAAGACAAAAAGTGGATGAAAGATTTGAAAAAGGCACTTCTTAAAAGAAGAAAGATGATAGCAAACAAGCACATGGAAATGTGCTGTCCTCATTAGATGGGGTGGTGATATCTATCACAAGATGTCACCAATGACTAAACCAAAGGCTGACTATGCCAAGGGTTGGAGAGGACATGGAATGACTGGAATTCCCAAACACTGGTGGGGATGCTAAAGTGCTGGAAAGAATTTGGGAAACAGGTTGCTGAGTTCTGAAAGTGCTAAATACCTGCTCCTATAGGACCCGACCATTCTATTACTGGGTATTCACCCAAGAGAAAGGAAAAGATACGTCATGGGAAGATTGTACGTGAATGTTCACAGCAGATTTGTTGGTAATAACCAAGATCTGGAAACAACCCAAATGCCCATGAATAGGTGAGTGGATAAACAAATTGTGGAATATCCACGAAGCACTTATTACTGAACAGGGACAAAGAGAATAAACTGTTGGTAGGCGCGAGAGCGTGGATGAATTCCAAAGTATTAATGCTGAGTGAAAGAAGAGCAAGGAAGCAAGAGCTCTAACCTTGGGATTCCACCAAAGTCAAGCCTAGATAAGGGGAGTAGAGAGTTGGGGAGCAGATCAGTGGCCACTGGGGGAGCAGGGATGAATGAGTTGAGTGATGGATTAGTTTTATCATCTTTTTTTTTAGTTGTTGATAGTTCTTTATTGATTTTACATGGTGCTGAGAATTGAACCCAGTGCCTCAATATGCCAGGCAAGTGCTCTACCACTCAGCCCCAGCCCCAGCCCTAGTTTTATCATCTTGATTGTGTTGATGGTGTAAGTACAGATTTATTTAATTGTGCACTCTGAGTACAACGTATTGAATGTCAGTAAAAGCTTTTCTAAAAAATCAAGCAAAAGCCGGAAAAGAATAATTTGGAACAAATATGATAATTTTATCTACAATAGATAAAAAGCTTATATAAACTGATAACAAAAACACTAATGGTTTAATAGATAGGCAAGGTTACATACACATAAATTTTTGAAAAATAATGAAAACAGTGTTTTAAATAAGGAAATGTTCCACTTCACTGAGAACTGAAGACATGGAAATTAAAACAATTCAAAGATAATTTTTACTTTACAAATTAGGAATTATTTTTAAATGACAAAGGAAACAATATGTATCAAGGTATGATGAGTCTCTTTTATATCATTAGATATAATGTAAATTTATATTATTCTTTGCACTGTTTGGCATTATAGATAACAAATAAAAATTTACAACCTAAGCCTTGAAAATTACTTGAGAATTACTTGCTATTGATCCAGTAATTCTAAATTGGGAATCTATCTTAAGAAAGAACATTTCAGATATGGAAACATCCCCTGCCACACAGATATTCATAGCAATAGCATTTATAATAAGAAAGTCTTAGAAGCAATCTAAATTGATTCATTAGGAACTTTTTTGTTGCTACATCAATTTCTTGCAAAATTATACAGCCACATACATTCTATTTACAAAAGTCTTATAATAACTTGGGGGGGGGGAAAGATAGTGCTATAATATTAAAATAAAAAACAAAGTACACACAATCCAAGTACAGTTCAATTACAATTCTGTTTTTGTTTGTTTGTTTTTTGGTGCTGTCTATTGAACTCAGGGGCACATAACCAATGAGCCACATCCTCAGGCCATTTTTGTGTTTTATTTAGAGACAGGGTTTCACTAAATTGCTGAGGCTGGCGTTGAACTTGCCACTCTCCTGCTTCAGCCTCCCAAGCCACTGGGATAACAGGCTTGTGCCACAGCGCCCAGCCAACTGTTTTTAAAAAAGAATTTTTTATGAGAAAAAGACATTAAAGATTAACTTTGAATGCATCAAGATGTCGGTGGTGGTTTCCTTTGGCATTCTAAATTTATAGTTTTCTTTCCTTTTTCCTGGCCTTTGGATATTTCCATTTTTAAGTGACTTTTAATATTCGCAGGATTTGCAGTTTGAGAAAAAAGGGTTGAGATCCAGTTTCCCCTGGTCACTTGGAGGCACGACACAGAGACTGTCTTTACTCACAAGGCCATATCCAGAAAGCCCCCAAGTGTCTGGGGGCAAGCCTTTGTTTCTTTACATCTCAGTGGTGTCTTCCTCTTCTCAATAAGGGAATTGGACTCTCTATTTGTTCCTTCCTTCCTCGTGTATTTCCAGAGCACCTGTTCTGGGGAAGGCCAGGGCTGGCACTGGAGAGCAAACCAAGTTCTCAGGCCCCAGGTTTCCTCCAGGGAACGGTGTTAGGAAGGGTTCTCTAGAGGAACAGAACCAGCAGAAATAAGAGGGGGCTGAAGACGGGCTGCACAGTCGGAGGGGGGACAGTCCTACAGTGGCAGGCTGGAGAGCTGGAGGACCCAGTCACTGCTCAGTCCAAGAAGTTGGAGCCTCAGAACAAGAGGGACCAGCGCTGCAGCCCGGATCCAGGCAGGAGCTGGATGCTCCCTGGGGAGTCGCTGGTACCAGTCTGTGTTCAAAATCTGCAGAAGCTGGAGTCTGTTATCTGCAAGTGACCGCAGCTGCAAAAAAGTGCCCCGGCTTAAGAAGCTCAGGAAGAGCCAGCGTGTGCCACGGAAGGGCTTCCTTCTTCCACCTTTTGCTCCATGGGGGCCCAGTTTAATAGACAGTGCCACCTACATTCGAGATGGCTCTTTGGCCCTCAGTTCATTGGCACACACATCAATCGTCTCTGGAAACATCCTCATGACACATCCTGAAGTGGCTTTACCAAATTTCTAGGCTTCTCTTGATCCAGTCGACAACAAAGATTATCCAATCACAGGAGCTCAGGTGAGGAGCAGGCTGCTGAGCACAGCTGACCATCCGTGAGGGCTGGCACCACTGTGGACAGAGCATGCAGCGGTCTGCTTTCTGTGGCTGAAGAGAAAGGCCAGCCCCATGGCAGCAGGTAAATGTGTGTGCATCCTGGGGGCTTGTCCACCCCAAGCCAAAAGGGCACATGCCATCAGAGGAAGATTTTTTTTTTTTTAAATCAGACAAAAATAAAGCCCAGTATTTCTTAGAGTCCCTGTGATACATCAGCTCACAGAAAAGCAAGGCCACAAGGGCATTTCTCTGAAGACAGGAAAAGCAGCGTGTGGGAACAGGTTAGGAGGAGGAGCAGGTGCAAGGGTGGTGATGTCTGCGCCAGTGTCCACTGTAGGTGCCAGGAACATATGATGTGTTTACAACCACGCTTGCTTGGCCTGGAAAACAGAGTTTTATAATAACTAGGGGGGACAGCCCTGGACGGGTCCCAAGTTTTCCCTTCACAGGAAGATTATACTCTCCAGCAAACACGCTGGCCTCAGAATGTATCCTCCCAACTTGGAGACCCCCTGCCTGTCTTCTCCATCCTGACTTGTTAATGCCGAGGACTCCAGAGGAAGTTGACGGCTCCAGACACTCATGGGAAAAATGTGCCAGTCGCCTTTAGCCCCGATCAACTTTATGCTTCAGATGTATGCCTGAAAAAGAATCTATTTTGACTTCCTTCTCTAAGTAAATAGTGATCATCTGCTGATGGTTCCTTGTGCAATTCAAAGAGAAAATTATTATAAGTATGCAGGCAAGTACCAACTTGTGATGACAGTTTCCGCAAAGATGTAGAATGTATCAAAAATATATTGCTAGGAATTTTCTGTTTGTTTTCATTATCTAATGTGCACTAGGTTTGGGGGAATCGAGCATGAGTGTATGTGTGTTTCCATGTAGACAGAAAGTGCCAAGTTATTAACATTTTCATCTGCAGAAACTGATTGAAATTGTCTTCGACTCACAAGCAAGATCCATTACGGGGCTCTGGTGGGCGATGGGTTTTGAAAGAAACTTTGTGCATGAGAAATTGTCATGCCCACAGAGGTGCTGGCTGCTTCTACCAGACGAGGGTTTGGAGGGGCGGTTTTAAAGGGGCCTGGCTCAAGTTGGAGGGCCCTCCAGGCTCCGCAGAAGGGCTTGATCACAGCTAATAGGTCACACTCTGGCTTGTCACCTCCTCTGGAAAAACTGATCTGTTTTCTAACTGCACGAGTGACAGGATTATGGTGTAAGTGCTTCGGAAATGCTTTCGTCTGTCCTGTTTTCCTCTGAAGGGGTTTTGCCAAGAAAAGCAAACAAGAAAATAGAAACGTGCCCTGTGCTCCTGTCCTTGATTTCACCAGCCCAGGTGCCAGGGACTTCAACTGTGATGGCCTCCGAGAGGCTCTGGAGTTGGGGTGAAGCACGTTGGAGGATGGGCCACACAGCCAAGGACACAGAGATGACTGCCTGTCATGGTCCCTCTCTTGGCCCCGGGCAGAGCTGGGCTATATTTCACTCCAGCCAGGAATGACACATCTGTTCACAGGGCAGAGGCCCCTCCAGAGCAGGTGGCAGCTTTGTGCAAGATGCACGAGGTTAAGCGCATCTTGTCCTCCCAGCTGCGCCCTCTCAGGAGCCCCCTCCCCACCCCAGCACAGGTGCCAGAGGTATCAGCGTTTCCTTGTGAACAGACTGACTTTTATCACTGACTTTTAAAAAAATTCCTCTTTTATCCTTGTTCTAATCTCCATTCCAGCCAAAAGTGTCAGAGTCTCTGCAGTGACAGATCCATCAAAGGGTACGTTCTGGCCAGGGCCTGCCAATGGCCAAATGTGGGGAACGGGACATTTGTCTTCAGCATCTCTCTACCTCCCCTCTGGCACATGCGTCCTGTGGCCTCAGCTGCCTGCAGTGAGAAAGGTGCTCCGAGTTCTCCCCGCTGCTTCTCCTGCCCCTGTCAAAATATGCATGTCCCGGACACCAAGCCCTCTCAGGAGCTTGCAAATGGATACTACCTTCTCCTTGGAGAAGCTGGTATTTCATCACGAACTCTGAATGCTTTGAGATAAAGCATCCAGCCATGTTGACATTTTAGGCTCCAGAGGGGGAAGGAATTTTGGAAGCCTGGCAGGGGTGTGAGCATCGCCCTTCAGCGTCCTTTATGTCATGCTTGCAGGTGGCTGTCTGGGAAACTGCCCTCTGCAGAAACTTGTGCTCAGGTTAGTGCACTCAGCACGATTTCTATAGCACTGAGAAAGCAGGGTAGCATGTAAGTACTCCAGGAATTAGCTCCAGCTCGTGTATGTGAGTGTGTGTGTGTGTGTGTGTGTGTGTGTGTGTGTGAGAGAGTGTGTGTGTGTGTGTGAGAGTGTGTGTGTGTGTCACTGAGCTTGGTTGTGCAGTGCTGAAGGAGGCACTGCTCATATAGCACCCACGGATCCATTTATTTATTATGACAATCAACTGGCCTCTTTCTAACTGAGAGGTGGGAGAGGCCAACCTGCTTTACCTGAAACAGGTAAAAGCAGAGGCAGGTTCTGGTTTCTTCCCTGTAGGCTGCCTCCACCTTCATGTCTGTTGTTCCTTTCTGAGAGCCAGTTTATCTATTATAAATTGAGCTGCTATAAACACTGATGTGGCTGGGTCACTGTAGTATGCTGATTTTAAGTCCTTTGTGTATAAACCGAGGAGTGGGATAGCTGGGTCAAATGGTGGTTCCATTCCAAGTTTTCTTAGGTGTCTCCACACTGCTTTCCAGATTGGTTGCACCAATTTGTAGTCCCACCAGCAATGAATGAATGTGCCTTCCCCCCACGTCCTTGCCTACATTGATTGCTGTCTGTATTCTTGATCACTGCCATTTTGACTGGCATGAGATGAAATCTAGAGTAGTTCTGATTTGTGGAGTCTGTTTTGCCAGCTCTGGGGTTGCTTGCTCCACGCTGCTGCTGCTGCACTCCTCATGGTCCTGTTTGTTGACTGATCCGCCCCCATCTGAGCTAGCCCCCAACCTCCCTGCCCTCCAGCCTCCCTCCTCCTCCCCATCCTGGGAAGCGCCATGCCCTGCTGCCCTCCACCCCACCCCAGACCCCTGCCTCGTGCTGTGCCTTCAGACTGCTGGGACATCTTGAGAATGTATTTTATTCATATTTCCAGATATGAAAGAAAGAGAAAAGGGATTTCCTCCACTTCGGATGAATAAAGCTCTGACCCTTGGATGGGCAGGATTTGCTGTAGCTTGTGACGGTGACCTTTTGTGGTTCTACAGTGACCAGCAAGCTCTCCCCATCCCTGTGTCACCTTGCTTCCTTTCTTTCCGAGGCATTGCACTTGTTAGTTTGTGCTGCCCTCAGGAGACAGCGCTCCCTGAGCCACAGCCACTCGCTCCCTCCACGTTTTTGTCCTGGGACTTGAAACAGAAAGATCCAATAGCCCCAGCCAGCTAGAATTCTGTCCCCAGTAGCTGCCTGAGTCTGACGACATACTGAGGCTGAGCCCATCCAGCTGTGGTCTCCTAATTTACACAGAGGTGAAGGTGCAGAGTCTCCAGCTCCTACTGTCCACATCTGTGACCTGAGCAGGGGACTCTGGGGTCACTCAGCGCTGTAGAGCAGATTGAGGAAAGGGCTCCAACAGAACAGTCAGGAGAAAAAGACAGACAGGGTGACGCTGGTCCTGTTTCAGATCCGGATGCTACTGAAGCAAATAAATAACCAAAAAAATCTCAGCTTCTTCCATACTTTAAATTCTTACATGAAAATCCTGGGATGTGTGGAAATTTCCAAGCATGCCATGCCTCCAAGAATGGATGGTGCTATCTGATTTCAGGACGACCAGGTCATTGATAATCTTACTTATTCTAGCTCTTGAAGTTAGTTGACTTTGGAATATGTCTCTGCTAAAGTGAAGTGGAATGCGTGAATGATCTGGGAACAGTCCAGAAAGTCACGTGATCTTTGAGCATGTCACTCGGTCTCCTCTCATCTTGCCCAGCGTGTCACAGAATGTTGTGTTTGGAAGGAAACCTAAAAATTCTCCTATGTGTCAGATACTATTTTAGTGGGTAAATGGTTTCTCAAAAAAAAAAAAAAATTGCAAACCTCATTTCCTTTCAAGGACATTTCAGCCTGCAGTGAGCTTTGCTCATCCATGTGTGTCGCTATGGGAACACGTTGGGTGTGGTGGAAATCAAGGGAATGTGAAACTGCCCAACTTTCTGTGACATGCGGAGGACACCGAGGTGACATCAGATGAGCTCGACTTCGTGGCCCGAGGACATCTAGGAGGCTCATTTCAGGATCTTCACAAAAGCCCCTGGCACAGGTGGTCTTTGCGCACTTTCTGTGATGCTAAACCAACCTTCAGTGACAGCCCATCCCATTGACACCTGAAGGGAAACTCAGATTGGAATGATGGAACTTTAGGGCAAGGAAGAACACCCCTCCCCATCTTTCCTCACATCTTCTCTGTGTCAGTCTTAAACCTTCATTTTGCAATGTGTCCAGCTCAGTAAATGACTAGCCTTCACCTACTGAACCATCTCTCCCTCGGGACCCTTACCAACCACCATCATCTCTCCTGCACCATGGCCCCAGCCTCCCCGGCTTTCCCCCTTCCTCCTCTTCCTCTCTCTCTCTCTCTCTCTCTCTCTCTCTCTCTCTCTCTCTCTCTCTCTCTCCTCTTGTTTTCCTATCCATCCTCCACGAAGCAGCTCAGGTGATATTTTTAAGATCCCAGTCTAATTGCCACTGACCCCTGCCTAATGCCCTTCAGCGGACTCCTCTGTGGTCCTACAGCATGATCCCAGGGCTGGCCTTACCTGGCCTCCCCCTCACTTTGTGTCAACTGTCACGTACAGCCCATCACCCACCCCCCACGCCGTGCACCAAACTTGCTGGCCTTCACCTGCTCCTCACATGTGCCCAGACCCTGGTGATTGGGACTTTCACCGCATGCTGTCCCTTCCTCCTGAGGCACACCCATCTGCCAACACTGCATTAAGCCCCGACCTCTCCACAGATTTACAGTCATTTCCAATCTGTCTTATGTTACACTCTAATTCCTCAGAAAGACCTCGCTGATCCCCAAATTAGATCCCTCCTGTTAAATGTGCTCAGCACAGGAGTATCACACTTTTCGTGTGAAGTGACACAGAGTGAATATTTTTGACTTTTCTCGTTATATAGTCCTTGTAGCAGTTTCTCAACCCTGCACTTGTCCTAGAAAGCATGCTTAGGTGATATGTAAATGAATGAGCATGAAATGTATTCCAATAAAACTTTATTTAAAAGAACAGGTAGCAGAACATTTTGAGTCCATGAACCCTAATTTGCCAATCCATGCCTCAGAACATCTTATCTTTTTGCTTCATAGTATTAATAATAATATGTAACCAAGTCTTTGTATGTGTATGATTTTGGGTTAATGTCTGTCTTTGCTCTCTGGACTTTTTTTTTCATGAGGTAAGAGAACAAACCTGCCTTGTAAGAATCCGGGAGAGACAATAGGACACCAATAAAACAGTGACTCAAGCCATTCTGGTTTGTCCTAGGTCTTTGGGCTGAGCAATGGGGAAGGGGCCTTTCTCTTTCTTAAAGAAGGAAAGGGCCCAACTGCATAGGGAAACTGGAGCTGCTGCAGCCATCTTGGCATCATGCAGAGCCCAAGAGTGAAGTTGGCACAGAGAAGTCAGTCTCACAAATTAAGAGGAAAACACTGGATCCCTGTTGTATCACTCGGGCCCTGGACCGGCCCTGCCCGACTTTTTTATCTAGTGCCTGACTAAAGCTTCATGAGTTAATATAGTCCTACTCTTATTAAACATATTCTAACTAAATTTTTATGTCATATGACTGGTGTTATCTCTTTTGTGCAACAGAGATAACAAAACACAACTCGAAGGGCTACTGTAAGCCTTTTAAAAATATACATAAAGTGCTTCAGAGTTGCCTACAGAAGCCATTCATGCTTGCTGAATAAGTGAGATGTTACTCTCATTAACAAATAATATGATTTATGAAGGGCTGTTTAGAATGACATATCTTTCTTTAACATTTTAAATCTTCCTCCCACTTAAAATTTTAGTTATGGAAAATGTTGACACTCTTGTCCACGGGTAGACCCATCGCAGTGGAGTTCTCATCTTATAGAACAGGAGGCACCAGAGAAAGGGGGTGTAAATTGCAAGAACCTACTTGACCTACAGTTCCAAGAAATGCTCTTATGTCAAAAAGGCTTGCTGACACTTGAGCAAACATGCAGGTGGTAAGTGAGCATAGGAGAAGATGTGCAGCAGCATCACAGGTGATTACCGAATGGCAAATGAGATGCCGGTTCATGCCTATGGAGAAGACCCAAGTCCCAAAGCCTGACAGCGTCAAGTGCTGGTTCGCACGCGGAGCAACGGGAACGCTCATTCTTTGCGGGTGGGAATGGGAATCCCAGAGCTGCTTAGGAAGGCAGCTGGGCGGTTTCTCCACTAAACCCACCCCTGGCCACATGGCTCGGGAATCATGGTCCTTGATGTTCACCCAGATGAACTGAGGACTATGTCCACACAAACCTGCACAGGGGTGTTGACAGCAGCTTGACCCACGATGGCCCAAATGTGGAAGCAGCACCGTCCTTCACTGAAGGCAGGAGGAATTGCCTGGCCTGCCCAGTCCTGCTAAACGAGGTTGTGAGAAGGTCAAGTGAGGCAGACAAAGGGTCCGTGGACGACAAGAAAACGTCCCGAGTGGGGGCCAGGGAGGCATCAGCAGGCGGAGCACAGAGGATTCTGAGGCCCAGAGACGGTCTGTGAGAGGCTATGGCGGGCGGGGGACCTGCCATTACCAGCTGGTCATGCCTACAGAAGACACCATTCCAAGTGAACTCTGATGGGAGCTGTGGCCTTCAGGTGACGGTGACGTGCCAACGTAGGTTCACTAATAGTAGCAAACGTTGATGTCCCTGGTGGGGAGGCTGTCCGCAGCGGGGGACGGGGCACATGGGAACTCTGTACTTTCTGCTTGACTGTGAACCTAAAAACATCAAATTTGTCAAATAAAAATAATCTATTTAAAAAGAGGCTTGCACTTACCATGCTCAAATAAAATATATTTAATGATCAAAACTTCTCTTGGAACTTGTCTCCTAAAACATCTTCCCCCCAAGACATTATTTCTAAAGAATCAGAAAGGGAAGAAAGTCAGAAAATAACCCATGACATCCCCACCCATTCTCGTTGGCTGGGCGCATTGTGTCTTTGGCACCAGTTTTCAATCTTTACCATGAACATGAAGAGAAGAGAATTCATCTTCCTTGGTCTTAACCCAGGAACCTGAGCGGCCACTGAAGGAGGCTCGCCAAGACTCAAGGAGTAAATGGTCCAAAACTGAGAAGGAAAGAAATACAAGACCAGAGGGAAAATTGCCACCCCAAATATAAACAAAGTTTATTTTTCCCAGGGCGGAACCATTCACACCACTTAGAATCAACCCCCAAGTCCTCACCAGCATGAAAAGACCGTGGGTGAGCTGGCTCTGTGCTACCTCCTCAACCTCACTCCCACCGTCCCCTCCTTGCCACTCTGCCTTCCTGCCAGACTTTCTGTCGCTTCATTCTCTGATCCAATGTCACTTCTCCAGACTGGCCATCCTTGGCCCTAAGACCTAATGTCGTCCTCCCTCAAATCTCTCTCTTCTTCCTTGCTTGATGGTTCTTTGTGGTGTCCATCACTATGTGATCCTGCCATGTCTTCCTTTGTTCGACGGTTCCATGTCTGACTTTCCCCTTGCATGTGAACTCCCAAGACAGAACGTTCTGCCGGTTGTTCTCTGTTATTCTCATCTCAGAGTCTATTACTGTGCCTGATGCAGGGGAGCAACTCCATAAATATTTATGGATTGAATTCGTTGCAACCAATTTCTATATGTCAACTTGGGGATCACATTAAAGTCACTGTTTGATTTTCCAGCACTGCGAAGGAATCTCTGAAACCCCGGATGCCCCTCGAACAGCTCACACGTCTCCAATGGCCAAGGCGTAGGTGACTGAGATTTTGATTATGTCCGACCTGACTCGTTTATTCCTGATCAAACTCAGACCTTCGTGATGTAAAGAATAGCCAGTGCTTCCTCGTGGAACTGGGACACACTTGCAAGAGGATTAGCTTATAAGAGTCAGATAATCCTCCTGGGTTGGATAAATAGATCTTATAGAAATTCCTAGGGCACGTTCTACATAAGGCCTTTTTCCAAAATTAAATTAGCAACAAAATGAGCTTTTCTTGGAGTAAATTAAACTGGTTTTCTTTAATAAGCTATTTTAAACTATTACGATCTGATAGGCAGCATCTTCCTCCCGACACCTATACTCTTTTGAACCTCTCATTTGGAACCATGTACCTGCACCCGGAGGAAAGAAGGCTGGAGTTCTAGAAGGGACAAAGAGGCACTGGCCATGTTTGCAAAGGAAGGGCAGATTTGCACACATATGCAAACTTACAGAAAAGAACGCAAGAATCCCAACAACTTAGGAAAACTTCTTGCTTGGGTTCGTACCTGTAACAATACAAAACACACAGAGGAATTTCAATGAATTAAAAAAAAAAAACACAAACAAACAGCCTATCAGCTGCTTCTGATCTCCCAACAAACGGAAGCTGAGATTTCGATTATGTCACAGCCCAGCTGCAATTGTCAATAGCTGCCCACTGGGGCAGTGACCTAACCCGGGTCACATCCACAGAGCGCAGGCAACACTGAAGTTCGCCTCTCACTACGAAAATATTGGTCCTGGCGATGTCAGTCCAAGCACCCTTCTCTCCCTCGGGTGCAGAACTGCCTCTCCTCCGGACTGAATCACAGCACTGTGCAAATATTTTACTTTCATATATCATCTGTAGCAAGTGTAATACTGAGATTTAAAGGTAAATAGCTAGAGAAATTGCAGTTGTGTTATCAGACTGACAATCCTATCAGTGCAAATCAAATTTTGCCATGTACAGCCAAAAGCAAATAGTGGTTTTAGTTACAGCCCATGTTGTGGGCTTTTCAGACTGTATATACAGGGCTGTGATTTTGGTCAACGAATAATCAAATAAAAACAAATTTTACAAGGGTGATTCTCAGGGAAGGGGTTAAAACTCTCTTCTCTCTAGAAGGAGTCAAAACTAAACTGGGGAAAATTAACATTTTCAATGTGATTTAGAAAAAGAAGAGTAGACATGATGGAAATGTTAAAACACATTTAGCTGGTTTAACTGTCACGCCTTTACAGATGGCTTCGCTGAAGTGCTCTGGCCTAGGGCTGCCAGCCCTGTGACAATGAACAGTAGCTGAGTCACATCACCCAGATATGAAGGTGGTAATCAGGATGGTGAATAAATCGATCAATCAAGCAATCCATCCATCAACTGTTTGAAGCCAATCTGTGCCAAGCTCTGTTCTAGGATTTAGGGATAGCGAGTAGTGCCCTACTCAATCATTTATTTAGGTATCAGAAACAATGACAGGGTGTTACAGTTTGGATCTGGAGCATGGGTTGAAGGCTTGGTCTTCAATGAAGCCATGTTCAGAGGTGGGACTTTTAGGGAACGATTGGATCTTGAGGTCTGATCTTAACAGTGAATCAATCCATTGACGGCTTCACAAATTGAATGGTCTAAGGGAGGTGACGGAGACTCCCAATTGTTCATTCAAATGCTTAGAGCTGGTTGAAGGGAGTGGGTTCTCGTGGGCACGCCCAGGGGGACTATATCTTGTCCCTGGCCATGTTCTCATTCTTTGCTTCCAGGCAGAGCAGCCTTCCTCTACCATGCCCGCCCGCCATGATGTTCTGCCTCGCCTCGGGCCCAGAGCAATGGAGCCAGCCAAATACAGGCTGAAACCTCTGAATCAAAATAAAATCCTTCTTCCTTAAAGTTGTTTTTCTCAGGTATTAAGTCTTAGTGACAAAAACTGATAATACACAGTGATGCCAATAAATACGAAAGGAAGTACACAGCAGGAGCTCTCCAGGAGAAAGGTCCAGGTTCAGGATGGAGTGGAGACAGAGGAGAAAAGCCCTGAGGAGATTTGAGAGGGAGGGGGGGTGAGTTCCCCAGCTCCATCTAGAGATGTGCCTAGGGACAGTCCCACAGGCACTCAGAGGGGAGACTGTGCAGGTGTAGCCTCTCCTATGAGGGTCGCACAGGTGTAGAGGGAGAGGGGCATACACGGGAGGGGCTGGGGGAGACTGTCGGTGGCCAACATGAAGGAGTTGGCGGTTTTGTCACACATGTCCAGCTCAGAATGGTCCCTCATGTCCAGAGGCTTGAGATGGGCTAAATGGCTTAGGCTTAGGCCACCTACTTCCAACTGAGCCAGGGACAAAGATGCGGAAGCCCGTTGGCTGAGAGAGAGGGAAAGTCTGGGCACCCAGAGAGAAGCGAGGTGTGGTCACCAGAAGAACAAGGGACAGAAACTGGGCAGCAGGAATAGAGCTCTCTGCTGGGGCTGCTTCTCCCATCCCTTCTCCTCTCTCCATCTGGTTCGGGTTGATTCAGCTCCTCATCCCCACGGTGGTCCACTTGTCTCAGAAGCTAGAGTCCTACGTGTGCAGCTTCTTATGCTCTGACCAACTGCAAACTTGAGGAGTCCTTAAACCGCCAGGTTTGGATGTGCCCCGAATCTCTTCTTAACCCCAACGCAGATAAATGAGACTGGTTCTTTATCCAACTCAAGCACAGACTGAGAAAGTAGTTGGGCCTTGCAGCCTGGTATGAGATCCAGGAGGCTCTCAGTACTTCCCAAAGGAAGGAGGGAGGGAGGGAGAGATTCAGTTATTAACCGTTCCGTTTCTGGTTCTTTGGCTCAGCATATCATTTTAGATATATCCATGTAGCTGGACATATCATTATTCCTCTCTTTTAATTGCAGGGTAATATTCCTTTATTTGAAGAGCCCTAGTTTGTTTACCCATTAACCTTTTCATAGACATTTGAGTTTGTGTTAGTTCCTGGCTATTATAAATAAAGCATCTATGAACATTCTTGTGATTTTCTGTGTACATACATGTTAATTTGTCTTGGGTACATACCTAGGAGCAGAACGGCTGCTTCTAATAGGCTCAGAGCAGCATCTCAGTGATTTTGACTTACATTTTACTAGCGACTATAAATACTGAACATCTTTTCACTTGCTTATTTGCCTGCTATTTATCTTCCTTGGGGAAAACATTTGTCCATATTTTTCACCCTTTTTCAATTGGGTTGTTTGTCTTCTCATTACAGTTTCAAGAGTTTATTACGGAGACACACCCTTTATCAGATGTGCAATTTGCAAAGAAATTCTCCAATCCTATGGTTTATTTTTATTCTCTTAACAGTGTCTTTTCAACAGTGAATGTTTTTAATTTTAATAAAGGCCCATTTTTCTGTGGATCCTGCTTTTGCTGTCATTATCTAAGATCTCTGCCTAGCCAAAAGCCACAAAGATTTTTTTAAATTTTTTCTTCTAGATGTTTTATAGTTGAGGCTTTAAATTTGCATCTGTGACCCATTTTAATTTTTGTGAGTGGCACAAGATATAAAGCAAAGGGCTGGGGATGTGGCTCAAGCGGTAGCGCGTTCCCTGGCATGCGTGCGGCCCGGGTTCGATCCTCAGCACCACATACCAACAAAGATGTTGTGTCCGCCGAGAACTAAAAAATAAATATTAAAAATTCTCTCTCTCTCTCTCTTTAAAAAAAAAAAGATATAAAGCAAAGTTCATCTCAACCAGGCAACAAAGATATTTTATTTATTTGGTCAGGCAGCATTAGGAAATAAAATCTCATTGGCTAAAGTCCGGTGTTCTCTTTCGCCTGGTCTCTCTGTCTCTGTCTCCTGCAGGGTTGCTGTACTCATTTATATCCTGGCTGGCTCTGGAGGTAGACACGTCTGAAATTGCTGGTTTAAAAATTTAATGCCCTGAATTTGAGGTGTTAAAACCCAACTCCAGTCTTAGAATTATAAAAATATGAATACATGATATTTTGATACTTGCTGACATGAATTCATGCAGCATTTGAAAATAGGTAACGTTTTCTGCCTTAATTGAAAGTGGTAATATTTATACTTTCAGAGATGAGTTTGGTAAACTCTTTTCTTATTTGATTATGCCATTCAATATTGAACGATGAGGCCCAAACATCAGTGAAAACATAATTTACATATGATTAAAATATATTTATATAAAAAAATCACAAAGCCCCAAAAGATATATTTCAAGAATGCATTTCTTAAAAATGAAATAATCTTGAAGTACTAGAGCCATTTTGACTGTCCCTTTGAGAAATGGACAAGATGATAGTTCTAAATTCAACTGTCAGAAAGGCAGAAAAGGACATGATGAAATAAATCCTAACCATTTAGACAAATCACCATTATTGGACTTGTGACTATGGCTCCTGATCTCTCACATCCAAGAGTCAAGTTTAAAAAAAAAAAAAATCACCAAACTGAGATCAAGGGCTTCTCGGAGCCCGTGTCCCTGACTCAATCTGTTGGCAGATTTCTTGTCTCCCTGCCTTTAGCGTCTCAGTTTCAACTTGGAAGGAGAAGGCAAGGAGAAAAGAAGTCTAATAGAGAGCAAATGTCACACCCTCAACGTGGCTTTAATATTGACTATATTAGAAACAATATAAATTTAGGTTGAAAAAACTGCTCCCCCCCCCTTTATATGGAACAGCAGAATTCCATCCAGTGTTTTGAAAACCAGAGCCTCCTAAATAAGATTTTAAAGTTATTTCTTAGTACTCGTTTAAGGAGTTTTGGATGGGGTCATATTTTGAACATATGTATAAAACAGCATTCCATAATTGATTTATTAACATATGAGGTCATGTTTATGATTTCTTTCTGAAATATTTAAAAGCAAACTATAACTGCATAATCCTATAAAATCTATTCATCACAAACCTGCTTCAAAAGTTCATAAAAAGCACAAAAAGAGCCAGCATATTGTATTTAGTTACGGTTGAAGTTTGTACTCCAAAGGATAAATGAATACGATTTGTATTTGCTATGGATCGGGCTGTGTTTTATTCACATTGTATTACATCTCAGGAGAGAGTTTGCTAAATAAGTCCAAATGGCAGAGATTCAGAAATCCTGAAGAATGCAAACATCACATTTTTTTTCATAGTGGACAAGACAGGAATGATTAAGAAATCCTTTAGAAAATATTACATTTTCAAATGTTTTCAAAAAGCCACGGAATTCCTAAAAGCTAAATCTCTTCCCATCTCATTCATCTTTAACTCTCCTGTCATTGCGTGGGATCTTTAAAAACACAATGCACATACTTTGCTCAACTAAGCCCTTTTAATTTAGGTTTCATGGATCCTTTGTGTTCTGTACATTCCTTGTCATTGTCCCCTGCTGATCTCAGTGGTTACCAGAGCAAATGAAGACCCTATGTGGGCTCAAAGATAGGGTAGGTGAAGCTGGTGTGTCAGGCATAGTGTCTGGGTGATCAGAAAACTCTTCTTACTACAAGTTACTTCCCAAAGTGTGTGTTTTAAGAGCTCACTTCTTTATCAAGGGTCCCCGAAGTGGGGACATAATGAGTCAAATGTACTCCAAGTTGTCAATGACAGTTATTATATCTTTTTTTTGGAGAGTAGTTTTTAGTAAAAAGGTTGGCACTTCTAACCCTTCTTAAAAGGAGAAGAAGACAATCTGGGGGGAAAAGATTAAGGATCAAGAAAGGAGAGGCTAAGGAGTCAAAGATAAATGGTCTATTTCAGTTTTGTTGAGAAGACTTGGGGGGAAAAAGAAAGGTCAAGTAAGTGGCATTGCCTGAGAACTGCTAGATGCGAGGACTGCATCCCACACGTGTAGCCCCGCTCCATCCCTATGGAACCCTGGGAGGCCATCTTTTTCTTTTTTTGTTTTCTGGATATGGGCACCAAACCCTAATGTGCTTAATATGATAATATCATCACCCTCATACAAATATGTACTTGCCAAAGATTTTATCTCACTCATTAGTGAGAGAACCAATATAAGATGTAATAGATACCAGGGCACGCCTTTGAATAGACACGTAAAAGCAATGGAGAATGCAGGAGTGAATATGTCAACATCTACATGGTAATGACCTATTGTGTCTCTCAGGATAAAGTTCATCACTATCCCTAGGGACAAGAATCACTGGCATCCCTGTTAGTTTCTGAAATGTGGAAAGTTATAAAATTCCTCAAAAAAAAAAAAATGCAAGAGGAAGACCCTAGAAAATCTGACACTCCCGGAGAATCTGTTGGATCAGCTTTTCTCAAGCTCATTTTGAATCAGAAAGGTGTTTGCAGTGGAGGGGCTATTCTGTGGATGGCAGGGATTTCCATAGGCTCCCTGTGCTCCACTAGAATCGGGCAGCAACCTCCAAATTGTGACCACCAAAACTCTCTCCAGACAGTGTCAAACATTCCCTGGAGGGAAAATCATCATCTATATTGATGATTTCCAGTGAAAGGACATTGGTAAACTCTGCCCATTTCCAAGACTACAATTTCCCCAAACATAACAAGACTCATAAAAGTCCAGTGTATTTGCAAAGATCCTGGAGCTTCTAGGTGATAGAATGGATTTCAAAACAACTTCTGACTGGAGTATGTTTCTTTTCATTCCACAACTCTGAAAATGGAATGGTGGTATTTAGCTCCTTATGTGAAGTGCTCTTTTGATAGTTATAATCCAAATAATCTGAAGGCGTGTGCCTGAAGAATAACTTTTACTTGGTATCACTGTTAAGACAAATACAAATCTGACTCCAAAGGTCTAGAAAAATAATGTCCTCAGTGAAGTCCCCTGTAAAGACAGAAAAAAAAAATGAGAGAATTTCTGCATGCAAGAAGCAGTAAGGAGAGGATATATCTACTGAAAGAATCTAGAGGCAGCCATACTCCAGTGGTAGTGAGCACTCTTAGCACCCACATTTTGGTTTCTAAATACCAAGACTCCATTCACACAAATCAGTCCTCAGAGAAACATATGGGGTAGGGAAAGAGCTGAGTGAGCCTGGAGGTGCTTAGAGATCAATGGGAACATATCAAGAAGATCTAGGAACCAGCTAAAGAAGTTCTCAATTGGCAATTCTGTGGCAAATTGAGCAGCCGAAAGAATAATGACAATTATGAATCACAGCACAAAGAATCCACGTGTCCATAGTGTGAACAAAGATACAAAAGGAATAACCAAAGCAAAACAAACAAACAAACAAAACCCTTGGGTGCTAGTGGGAGGGAGGAAAGGGAAAGATTTTCTTTATCAAAGGATGCTAAATAATAAATGTTGGAGGAATGAGGACATGACAATATCTATAGCTTGTCTACATGACTTCAAGTTAAATAATTCCTCTAATCATCAGAGTAAAGCATATAGTTACAAATCCATGTATCCATGTATCTGTCTACATATATTTGGATTTTGTCTAAGAATCTTTAGGGTCCCTTGCCAAAATAAGACTGAACACAATGGTTATCCAACTTAATTTTATGTTCTCTTACTAATACATCTACCTAGATTCTTTTGTCTGGGTTTAAGGAGTTTAACTATAATGTATTTCTAATGCTGAAAAGAATATCCTTATCCATGCCTCTCTGTGTATATTTCCACTATACCTCTCTTTTTCTACTATTCTCCAGGTAAATGTTGAAAAATAGATTGTGTAACTCAAAGGACAGTTATAGTATAGGTTTTCCAGGAAAACTATGCATCAATACCTCTCTTCAGCAGTGGGTTTGCATGACTTTGTGATTTATTAATAGGAACTGAAGCAAATTTCATTTTCTGGGCACCTGCCCTACATTCCACCGTTCACAGACATCTCTCCGATGGTCCTCCCAGCAACCTGGCAATGTTGGTCATATTTTCCCATACAAACAAGAGCCCCAAGGCTCCAAGGGACGCAGGGGTCCAGAGTTACAAAGGGAAGAGCAAGGCCTGCTGGAGAGTGAAGTCATGTCCCTGGGCCTCTACAGCCTGTGCTCTTCCCACTTGGCCGAGCTGCCTCCCATAGGAGCTGAGGACGGGGTGGGGGTGCAGTGGCTCATTTCCTGTGACTTTGTGTTTCTCTGTGTTTGGTTTCCACAAACTACAACCTGTTCTTTACTCAAGGGAGGGAATAACCTGCTCTCTCATCCTGTTTTCTTGGATACCTAGTTTAGATCCAATTTCCCACAAAGCCGGCTGAGCCGAACACTGTTTTCCTGCCCCTACATCTCACATCAGGTGACCAGGATACACATTCGTGCACATTCACATATGTGCGCGCACAGACACGTGTGTTTACACACATACACATTTGATACTCCAAGTCTAATTCAAAAATCATGTAATTCTTCCTCATCATTCCATATTCATCATCATTTGTTATTCATAGTAGGGACCCAGAGTCCTCAAGATACCTGCACATTTACTTGTGTACTCAACCTTTCGGTATAGTGTTCTAATATCACTGTATCAATACCACTACCAAACAATAAACCTAGGAGTTGAGCTGAACTCTCTGCATTCATTTGATGCCTTTAGCCTTTATTCTACTGAGGGTACATAGTCAAAGGAATATGCTCAAAACTTATTTAAATTAACTCTTTATTTTCCTCTGTGTGGTTATCAATTTCATACACAGTTATATCGATTGGTTTGACATATATTCAAATATAAGGTTTTACCTATTCTTTATTATTTAACTTGATATTTAAATACATAAGACCAAACATTATTCAAAAGGAAAAACTATGCATAGGAATCTTATTTCCTCCATATCCCTTCCACTACAATATTGCTCACCTCTTAAAATAGCCAATTTGATCAGTTTGTTGCTTTTGCTTTCTGAATTTCTTTATTGGGGAAACTTTATTTCTCCTTCTGTCTTACAGGTAAGTAACACATTAAGATATCTGTATATCTATCTCTCTATATATATCTGTGTGTATCTTTTTTCCTTTTGCATTTTGCACTTAACAATATATCCTAAAAATGATTATCTGTTGGTTCTTATGAACTTTCTTCCTTCTTTATTTTTTTGACTACACTCTGTTTCCTTGGGTGGCTTTACCATTGCTTATTCAACCATTTCCTATGTATTGGCATTTAGATGATTTTTAATAATTTGCTATTGTGAATTACAACTTCAAAGAATAAATATCATCATTTATAATGCTCCTAGAGGTATATCTTCAGAGTAAATTCTTAGAAGTTGGACTTCTGGCCAACAGGCAAATGCGTATGTTGATAAATATTGCCCACTAGCAATGTATGAGGGTGTCCATTTTCTCAACATCTCATCAAGAGGACATTATCAAATTTTTGATGTTGCTTGTCAGATGCACGAGAAATGGAATCTCTGTGAAGTTTTGACTTTCGCTACTTTTATCATAAGTGAAGTTAAATTTCTTTTAACTTGTAAGGGTCATTTGCATTCACCTATATCTATCATATGTGTGTATACATATTTATTTTTGTGTGTGTGAATTTTCTTCTTATCTGTTTTGCTCATTTTCCTAACAGGATTTTTTTCTTTCTCCCATCATTTTTAGTGATTTCTAATGCTTTAAGAGGCATTAATCCTTTGTTGGTGATATGTATTACATTTTTTAAAAATTCCTGTTTAACACTGTGTTTTTACTTGATTTATAATATTTCCCCACAATTTTAAAATTCGATGTTTTCTGTGGTATATCTGGGTTTCAAGGCGTAGTTGGAAAACCTTTTCCCATAACCAAGTTATGTGATAAAACTCGCCCATTTTATTCCAATCTGTGTTTGGTTTCACATTGTACATTTAAATCTCTTGCTCATTTGGAGTTTATTTTTTGTGACTCATATAAGGAAAATAAGATTTTAGGTGAATTTTAAGCTTGCTGGTTGCTTGGCTTGTGATTTCTTTTAGGAACTTGCCAGAATGCATGATTTATGAAAGGTCAGTGCCACGGCTATAGGTGACATTGGCGGGCAAGGCTGGGGTGGAAGCCTAGTGCAGGGGACACTGCCCTGCCCCTGGGCCTTCCCTGTCCAGACCATCACAGTTCAAGCCTCGGCGAGTCTGGGCTGTTCAATCACCAGCAGGCAAACCTTCAAGAGATGTTTCTCGAAAGACTGACCAATCGAGCCAACCAGCAGAGGTGAGCTGTAGAAAACCTTCCCCTAAAGCCAGGGGAAGAGGAACCAGGCGGGCGGTTCAGGGTTGATGTCAGAGCAGGGCTGGACTGAGCTGTGAGGTTGGAAGGGAAGAGTATGGTGGCCCTGTAGCTGCAAAGGGCCAAGGTGCTAGAGGTCAGAGTCAGAGAGGACAGGAGGTGTGTCACTGGGAGATGAGGAAGCCAGCTAGGGAGAAGGTGGAGCCAGCGGCCATGGTGAACCCCTGCCAAATAGAGTTCATGTTTGTCTCATGTCTACGCTCGGGGCCTACAGGGTTGGATGGAGCCCAGTGCTTGAAAGTGATCTGTGTTCTCCAAATTCGGGGGTGGGAAGAGCGAGAAAACTCAGCCATCACAGAGAGTTTTATGGATAAGCCCTGTGAGCATTCAAAAATGCATCGTACAGAACAAAGCACAACTTACAAGGATTTAGAGAGATTTCTGACACAGACCATGAAATCTGGCTTGAGGAAACATCCACAAGTTGAGAGTTTCGTTTTTTTTTTTTTTTTTTCCTCCAAGAAAGAAAGAACTAATTCTACTTAAATGAGTTATTGCTGAATATGATACTAAAGGAAAATTAGCATTCAGTTCTGGTGGTTATAATTGCTGCTCCTTCATGCACCCTCTCCTGCCCTCTTCGTGGCTGGCGCAGAGAGAATTCCCCGGATGTAGACTGGCTTATGGGCCAACCAGGGTTGAGAAGGAGCCCTGATCACAGTCACAGTCTAAAGAAGCCAAATGTGATGATAACTTTCCTTTTACAATGATGTCATCTGTCAATCAAAGCCAGGAGATTCTGGTAATAGGCGATTTAAATATCCCGTTCTAAATATAAGGGTGTGGAACAGGGAGCCTCTCTTGGGCTCAGGTAGTGCTTGGAAAATGGCACCCAATGTAGGAGAGTAGAGAGTAAGTTATTTCCTTTCCTGAGTAAGGAGCAGGCTGTACTGGGTGTGGGATGAAGCTGGGAAATAAGAAAGGGCATGGAGGTTTGAGACTCTTAGAAACAACTTGGAATTCCAGCAGGCTTGTCCCTTGCTTTGTGACTCTGGGCAACTACCTCTCTAAGCTTCAGTTCCCTATTTTGCAGGGAAAGAGTGCCTGTCTTGTGAGGTTGCTAGGAGGACTGTATGAAAGGGATCTATTAACCAAAGGGCACATTGCAGGTGCCCAAGAAACGGAAATTGGCATGATGGTTACTATTAGCAAATCCAAAGTCACGCCAGCCCGCTGTTGGAGGGGAGTACCAGTATGTGCTGTTTCTGGAAAAAAGTGGGCACCAAGAAGTTTAAAACGGATTCTGTCCTCAGATTCAGTCATTCTACTTCTGAACATTTATCTGGAAGAAACATCAAAGCTGTTTTTATCCATATCCGTTATGGATAAAAATGTCCATTTTAGCATAATGAATAAATACTTTTAAGAACGGCAACAATGAAGGTATGGTTAAATTTCTCAAAGCTTGACGATGAAACTCTAGGGAGGTATTTAAAAGTAAGTTACGAAACAATAGTTTTTGAACTTTAGCAGAGAACTCAAAAAATGATACATGAAATTGAATATCTACACACAGACGCATGTACACCCACAGGATTTGGAGTATATATGCACACACAAAGACTGAATCTTGAATATGCATTTCTTTACTTTGCTATACAGAAAAAAATTATTTAAGATCAGAGAATTGGTACTGATGTGTTAATAACCACATGAGATAGTCTGTCTTTCCCCCTCAGATACTCATTACAAATATGATTAACATTGTCCTCTGCTGGAATGAAAATTCATGTTGGCTTTCCTAATAAACATAACAAAAATCTATCATGTTATCTAATCCCAAATTGGCAGCCGTAAGACGTTGACCTCCTTTCAATCAGCCCAGAGCTCTTTCACTCAACTCTCTCCAGACAGCTCAGCTTTGAAGGGACCGCTCTGAGCTGCCCACCAAAAGCGGGTATTGCTTGTTAAAGAATGCCCAGGTCTACTCATGCTCCGGGCAATGCTGAGGGATGTCCCAGTGAGTCCTTTATTTCTGCCTTGTTCATTGGTGGAGCACCAGGCTGTGATTCAGATGTGTCTTCATTAAATAGTCCTCCTAATTAGCCCTGTGTCTACCTTTCTAATCATAAGTTAGAATTAGAAGCTCAATATAAATAACATGACTTGATCCTGAATAGAACTACTCTCTGAAGGAATTCATCATCCCATTAAGGGTTATTTGATGCATTAACCACTCTGTGTAAGATTTAATGCTGGAACAGGTGTGAGATTCTTTATACCCAAGGTGTGAATCTTGCTGGTTTTGCTTTTCACTTTGGCTATCAGGAAGCTAAGACCTAAATTTAGTGTTCATCTAAAGTAGGCATTGCACGAGTGTTCCTGGTATAATTATTACATTTCTTATTTTTGTGCTTGCTTGATTTTATTTAAGTAATCATGATTACTGGTTGTTGTAATTCAAGCCACTGAGATAAAGAAGTACCATAGACATATTCACGACTTCATCCTGGTTGTTCCAGAAACTGGATGCTTTCTTGAACCATCAACGGGGACACAATTGATATCTTCAAGACTGTACCTAGCACACTAAACTCATAAAAGACCAATGATGTTAATAATGCTAATAATCATGATAATAATAGCCAACTTTTATTGAATATACTTGAAATATACTTCAAGTCGCCAAATGGGTGTTTTCTAGAACAAGAAACTAGAGTTTGGAGGTTGTCCTAAATTCTTAAGTGACCAACATTGATGGTTCAAAATCATAACTATACTCACTTTATGAGACACACCTGCAAACAGCCCACACAGTCAGGATAGAATAGCGGTCAAGAGCATCACATTTGAGTCTGGGTTCAAAACCTCGTTCTGTTCCCTGTTTGATGTGCGACTTGGGGCAAGGGAACTCGCTCTTGGGCTGCTTCCTTCCTCTCTTGCAGAGAGGTGATAACTAGAGGACGGCTGAGGACTGTGGACAGTGACATGCAGTTAGTACCCAGCCCAGGGCCCAGCTGCAGGAAGGAGGTCCCGCTGTTGCGTGGCCGTGGAGGTGGTGAAGGAGCTCTCTGAGGAAAGCCCCCACGGACAGCCAAGTCCCGAGCTGTGATCAAAATGTAACCCATGAGTGAGGACAGAGGCCAAGCCAAGGGAGTTGACATGTCCTTGCAAAGCACCCCAGCTCGCCAGGCTTGGGCAGTCTCCCATCCCCAGGCCTCAGCTCCGCACAGGGGGACAAGGCCAGGCGCAGCCGAGGTACCCACCACCTGCTTTTCCTCCTTGGCGTTTCCTCAGCTCTGGTCACAGACGTCACAGCTCCTGATGGACAGGGTCACCTGGGCCTCTGGGGTGGATTTCCTCTTGCCTGGGGAAAGAGGCTCAGGCCTGTTGCTCCATAATTTTTCCCCGACGATCTTCACAGTGAGGCTAGAGTTTCTTCTCCCTGAGTGCAGTGGCACATTTGAAAGCGGATCGTTAAAAATTATTTTGATTTTTTTTCCATTTTGGGTTAATAGATGAGTCCCCCCACCCCGCTCGCCCCCAGTTCTAGTGCCCCCACCCCCCCGTGTCCCTTCCTGCTACCAACTAGAAATGTGTGTTGTTTGTTTTTTACTGTAGTTGCTTCATGTTCTTTTTACCTTTGGAAACAGACAGTTCAAAAGCTTTTAAATGACTAGTGCATGGGCCTAGAGAAAAAGAACAGTTTTGTTAATTTTAAAGCCCGCACACCTGTTTGAAGGTGGGAACAAGGAGAAGAATGAGCAGAAGGTTTTGACATAAGCGTGCCGACGTCCTCAGCAGTAAGTGCTTTTTTCTTCGCAAATCCAAGAGGAAGAGCCAAACCCCCAGAAACCGGAATTATTTGCCTCGGCACAGAAATAAGTCATAGATTATTTTCTTCTTTCAGTAAAATACAATTCAAACTGAGTTTGAAATAAGTCGTAGATTATTTTCTTCTTTCAGTAAAATACGATTCAAGCTGAGTTGTATATTCTTCCCCTTCACTAAAATGCTATTGAAAACGAGCAGGAATCCTGTGGGAATTTTAGCATTGCATATCGTCTAGTTGACAGAGTCATTTATAAAAGTTGGGATACTTTATACCCCATCAGGGCTTAATTAGGGTTTATAAAGATCACTGGTCGTTGAAATAGAAATATTGTATTTTTCCTTCCCCCAAAGACTTCCCCCCATTCTTTTATGAGGTCTTTAAAACTCATTTAAGTCGCACTGAAGTTAATCATGAAGATAGACACGGCGGCTCTGCGGGAGAATCTCATCTCTGCACTTTTCCACCCAAGTTTCTTGGAGCGCCCTAAGCAGGGGGTGGTTCCAGATCCTGTCCCTTCTCCTGATAGACTTTTGAAAGGAAATTCCTTCAAACAAGGAGGTGACCGAAAAGACAGCAAAACCTCAAGACATCGGCACCCAGAGAATTTCAGCTGACTTAGGCCCAAGAATAAAAAATGAACTGCCCGGTAACTCCAGCCGCAGAAAACGCTGACAAATGGTACCTCTGCCCGGGAGACGTTAACGCTCCGACTGCCGGGTGAAAACTGGAACAGATGGCACCTCTGAACGCAAGGCTCACGCAGTCGATTTCCACTCATGGTTTTTGTAAACGTGTAGTTTAAATTTGGTGCTAAGAACAATAACAACAACAACAAAAAAGTGTTTCAATGACACCATCCAGGGACACAGGGACAAACCGCACCCACTACTCTTTCCGAACTCCATGATGGCGCTTAGGATTCAGCCTCGCTTCTCATCCATCCTCTTCCTGTTCCCTGGGAGCCAACGAAGGTGAGACTTCAAGGGAACCAGTGTATTTGATCAGATAGTAATTATAGGAAAGTTTGTGCCCATGTGGGACCTTTGGGACACTTCACATGAAAGTCCAGATCATTCTCCCTGGGACCCTTCTGCCTCTACACTTGGGGGCATCACCCATGAGCATTTTATGGAGCCCCGATATGAGTAAGGAAGGAGATGAGATCTTACTCTGCTATGTGTCAACGTCAGTGGGTTGACGCAGTCGTCAAAGCAAACTCTCCATCTTAAGTTCAGCTGTTCAGCCTTGAGTTGGACCTTGATTGGAGAATATTCTGGAATGCATAGAATCTACAAAGTCCATCCCTGAGTGTGTGCAATGTAATTTGTTGTTTCTGTGGCACTGCTCACAGGACAGGCATTTGGGCGCAGGTTTTATCTTGATTTGTGCTCATGTCCAGTCTTTTCAACCAAATGCGAAGGGCCCTCCGTGCGGGGAAGTTGCCTTCTGCTTCCTTACATCCCCCACTTCTGCAGATCACATTCGGCACTCACTAAATATGAAGCGCGTCAACTGAGCTCTCTAGCCAAGATTAAAATGAGAGTGGAAAGATCACCAGCAGATAATTTATGATTATTCAAACCAGGAAGGCCAAAGGTTCAGGGAAGTGAGTGCTGAGCAAAATCACTTGACAGAAAACCAACCAGCATCATGATCAGTAAGCTCTGGGTCTCCTGTTGCTGCACGCTGGGTCTGGGTGTTACCAGCTAGACACATCATCGGCTCTGTGGAATAACAGGGCAGCCCTCTGAGGGTCCAGATCCACACAGCACCTGCCACCCCTGCTCTGCTCTGTGCTGGCCGCGGAGAATCATTGCACCAGCTATTTCTGGCATACAAGGCATGGAAACCGGCATTGGATAATTTATGCTGCAGAGAGTATCAGGCAAATCAGAGTATCTCTAGGAGGCTCCAGACATGTGGCTGGAGGTCAGATGGCCACCAACTGACCCATCCAGGAACACAGGGCCCAGGTTATGGACGGATAGATCTGGTAGATACCATGGTGGCCGACACAGGGCACAGATACTGTGGCTTGCACCACAGTGCCACCACTGTGGCTGCTGGACCCTTCACCATGGCCACCTCTGGAGGGTAGATGCAGTTGCTGCACCAGAATCTGGACTGGAGACCCTCATCATGGGGATTAGGCTGCAGGTGCTGCCCAAATTGCAAAGGAGTAGCTGGAAATTGGTTTCTAGAGGGGGAGAAAGCCTGTGCCACATGCAGTGTTCCTGTTTATGGGGTGATGTTTTCCAAGAATAGAAAGGGGTTCAATGCACACAGACAATATTAATGACAAATACCTGCTCTACTCAATGTTCCCTTAAGTCTGGGCTTTCTGCAGGACGGGCTCTCCCTCTGCACCCCACAATCCCTCACTCTAGGCCACCTCTCCTCCTGCTTCCTAAGTAAGAGTCTGTTTACCTGTTAGCATCCTCCTTAGCCTGTGAGCTCTTAAGGGCAACAATCATGTCCCTTCACTGTCCTGTGGTCAATGCCCAGCCCAGGTCTGGCAGAGTCAATCAATATTTGATCAATGAATGAAAATTTGTCTCCTTTGAAGCTGGCCTCTGGGCAAGTTACAAATGAAGAGCATTATAGCAGTGAGAAAGCTCCGGTCTTTAAAATTTCTTAGCCACAGGTGACAGGGCACCTGGAAGCCCCCAGAAAGTCTACAAAAAAGAGTGTGTGCACACGAGTCTGAGCATTTCTCTGGCAGGAAAATCCATTGTTTACACTGTTTTCTCAGAGACCCCAGAGAGTATCCCTAGAGTTGACAGCATCTATTTATGTTTGATGCAGGCCTAAAGGGAGGCAGGATGCTTCCTAGCAATCCTTCCTACTTTGAAAACATATCAAAATCCCACAGCAGGGTATTTCTGTGAAATAGAACAGCCTGTCTTTGGATATATGTTTTAGAAACACAGGAGTGTCGGTACACACAGGCGTTTCTTAAACAGTAAAAATCGTGGAGTCAGGAAAAGAAAAACAGCTCAAAGCAGAAGTGTGGCTTTGGCTTCTGCTGCCAGGTGTGCATCTTGGGTAGGAAGCCCACCTCACCCTAGCCTTCTTCATGGGAGACCCAGCTGTGCCTCCCACCTCGGAGAGTTGTTGGAAGGATTAAATGAGATGTTTTGGGTAGGGTTTGGCCAAGATTTAGAGCTCAACAAACAATAGTCCCTTTTACTCTATTTGAAATTAGCATTTACACAGACGGGATTCCTAAGCTAAATGTCCCCTAGTTTTAGACATTTTTGCCACATTGTTCTCTGATCTCAGTGTTTGGGTGTTGGATACTGGGGTTCGTCTCTCGGTTTCAGTGTGGTGGAAGGAACAGTGGCAGGTACCTGACAGGAAGGGGTTTGACTTTCCTTCCAGGGGAGTCTCTGAAATGTTGGCAACTGAAGGTCCTTAGAAAGTGACCCTCAATTTAGAAAGTGGCTCTTTCCCATATGCTAGTGCAGGGATGGTCTGACAGATCCCACACACCAACTAGCTGGGCGTGTGGACAGGGAAGGTCCCCCTTCCCTTCAAGCACAGTAGACCCTGAATCCTTTTGTTCACAGCGGTCCCTCAATCCTTCCTCTTCATCTCCACACTCTTTCCCCATGAATCAAATGATCAATGGGTTTAGTCAAGGTTTCATGAAGAAGAGGTTATAGGATGAGGCCCCTCTGATGCATTAGTGGCTGTATAAGAAGAGGAAGAGAGATCCAAGCTGGCAGGCATGTTCTCCCTATGAGATGCCTTCTGCCATGTTATGAAGCAGCAAGATGCCCAAGCAGACTTCCCAGCCTCTAATTAAGACAATGAAACCTCTATTCTTTTAAAATTCTGGATCTCAGGTATTTTGTTATAGCAGCAGAAATTGATTGAAGACAGCTCCTGGGTCCTGTATTTGACCACCAGGCAATGCTGAGACTCCCTAGAGATATACCTTCCATTTGCTGAATGGCAAATACTGGAAGACCCAGTCCTGTCCAGCACTTTTTCTTGATAGACCTTGATGCTAAGAGAAGGGTACTTGCTACAACCAAGGAAACCTACTCTTCACATTGACCAGGACAGATGTCCCAAGTGCCAAAAGATTCCAAAGCTACTCATCTATGGAGGAACACACCCGTCACCTGGGTTTTGTTTTGAGGTCCAGCATCCCCTTCCGGCCAAAAAGTCTGGCTGCAATGTGGAGAGAAAAATTCTTTCTGTGCTACAAGGAAGCCACCAGAACAAACCCGTGGAAGCAACCTTTCCTGGTATTTTTAATGAAGGCAAGATACTAAAAAGATTAGGTTTTGAACCATTTAATTTGTGCTTGTAACAGTTTGTAATCGTGTCCTAGTCATGACATATACATCGTGACTCAAATGGGACAACCTGTCAAAAGATTTAGATTGTATAATTCATCTTTAGAGAAAAGTTCGCATTTCAAAACAGCTCGGGAAGACTTACATTGTGGTTTTCAAAAATCCAGGAATCTTTGGAATTGGAAGGCCCCTAATACTTTTCAAGTTCATGGACGCTCCCTGCCCACACCACGCCTGAGTTCTCCTCCACCCTCATTTGCTGCTCAAGTGCTTCATTGCTTTCACTAGATGACTAGCAGCATCGTCCCCATTTGAGCTTTTTAGAAATGTGGAATCTTAAGTCACCGCCCCCCTCCCCCGAAAGTCCTGCTGGTCGGGACTCTGCCTTTGATAAAGTCCCCAGGTTATTCACGCACGAGTTGCCTGTGTGGACTGCGGTAAGGCACACGGGGAGTCCTCATCCCAACTGCTGACGGCCAAGTTCCCTTTCAGTGGTTCTGGTGTAGTCCCTCTGAGCTGCACCCTGAGCCGAGGCAGTTTTTATGCTCCCAGGAGATTCTCCTCTGCAGCAGTATTCCAGGGCCCCTCCCCTGAGCATGTCCAACTCAGGGCTCTCGGCCTTTTCTCCAGGGAATCCAGAGACCGCCAAGCATGCCCCTTTGCGGTAGTTACAATGTGCCACGTGATGCTAGGTTGGAGAAACCACCTGCAGCCAGTGTCAACCCTCTTGGCCTAGTTTCTGGCCCGGGAGGCTTTAGAGAAAGTGTCAAATCCCTGTAGGATGTCAAACTCCTGCTGGCTGGCCCAGCATTGGCCCTCAGGGTCCCCCATCCTGGAACACCCCTCAGCTTGGGCACCTGAGTTGGCTGGGGTGCTGTCACCTTCCAGTTCTTTTCTTCCTCCAGTCAATACAAATGTTTTCTTTATGACACTCCCTAGCCCTTACCGTCCAGGGAAAGAGCTGGGTCTGTTGTCCCCCAGTGCTGGTTGTCGGCACAACGGGTGAGCCCTGAGGTCATAGGCTCAAAAAGCATGAAGTGTGAAAAACAGAACTTTTCAAGGAGTCTTCTTTTTATTTTTGTTTTTAAAATTTTGGAAATAAGCTATTATCAAATCTCTTCCCCAAAGCATCTCTTATAGTCATCTTCTTCATGAATTTTAGGTACCAAACACTACACATATCCATTATTTTATTTGCTTCTCTATCATCAGTGCAACCGCTGGCCATAATTAAATTACTTTAAAAGTCCTACAAATGATAGTATTATATTTTAAAGTCAAAAGCAGTCAACTTCAGAAGTCTTCAAGGAAATCATTGAAGTTTAATTTTCAAAAGATAACCCTAATAAAAATAAAATGTTTCATGAATAAATGTGTTCATCTCGGTTACTTATAATTGTGAAGAAAATTGAAAACAATGTCAAAATATAATAAGGGGTCAGTAAATTATGGGCGAGTGAGTCACTTGAGACAATATTACTTTGTAATTTAAGAATATGGTTGTAATAATTATATAGCAGCAGAGAAGTGCTCATGACAGAAGAGTAATCCAACGAAGCAAAATACAAAACTAAATCCATTCTGTGACTACAAGGTGTGCTCAAATTACAGTTTCAGATGGTCAAAGACTGAAAAAGAAATATATTTTACACCATAACTTAACAGAGGGTGCGTCAAGAGCTGTTGACCTCCTCCGAGATGGCCCAGCCTTGAGATAGACTTGTGCTCCAGGCAAGTAGCTAAACCTTTCAGACCCTTGGTCTCCTCCATTAAAGACCCAGGGTAATAATGCCCATGTGTGAAAATGAAAAATTAGATGCTGCATGCTGCTCAAAAACTAGAGAATGAGACAGTTCTGCAATGAGACAGTTTCCAAGGAACTCCAATTCAATATTGTTTTTTATCAACTGGAGAAAAAGCAAACAAATTGTAGATTGTCTTTATATTTATTCCCAAGGAAATAAAGAAGATTAATTCTCATGAAGTGCCTGGATGTGTGTAGAACTTGGCATAAGCAATATCAGCTGATTCCCAAAACTACTCTAGTAGGCAGGTGCAGTATTATTCCATTTTACAGATGAGGAAAACAAGTCTAAGAAAATGTAAGTAGAATATTCAACAATTTATATTAGAAGATATAAAAGTAGTTAATCAATAATAAAACACAATTAAATCCACTAGTAATCAAAGAGACGTATGAGAAATGTCAGTAAGATTCTTTCAACACTCCAACATTGTTTTTCCAGGAATGGGTCTAGGAGTATAAGTCAGTGTAGAGCACTTCCCTAGCATGAAGCCTTGGGTTTGATCTCCTGTATCATCAAAAAAATTTTTTTCTTCCGTTTTGTTTTTGAGCAAGAATACTTAAGCTTAAACAATTGGAGTGAGATAAAGATAAGCACTCTTATTGATAGCAGGGATGTAATCTAGCACAGTGCCTTTAGAGAAGAGATTGGCCATGTGCTTCATGAGCTTGAAATTCTTGTTCCTACCTTTTGACACAGGGTCTAAATGTACTGAATTCTGTTTTAAGGAGTAATCTGGGACTGGAATCGTAACTCAGTGGTAGAATATGTGCTTAGCTTCCACAGGGCCTTAGATTCTATCCTCTGCCGAAAAGCAAAACAAAACACACACACACACACAAAAAAAAAAAGAAAAGAAAAAAGAAAAAAAAAGGAAGGAGGAAAAAGATGAAACGTGATTAATGATTCATGCAAAAAGGTGTTCATCACAGTGTCAATTTACATTAGCAAAAATGAATAAATAAATAATGTGCATGACCAGCATACATGGCTGTTAAGTATATTTGATATCAAGACATGGGAAAATTCTGTTATAATGACAGCAATTAGAAAATAAGATACAAAATGACAAGTACAGTATTGCCTCAATCATATTTAAAAAATCAGGAAAAGCTTGAAGGCTAACACACCTATATTTTATAGTTATTAACTGGGTAATTCCTTTTCCTGTTTTATACTCTACCTTATCTTTAGTCACTCTAAAAGCAACACGTAGAATGTTAAAAAATTGAAATGAATATATGAAAAAATGTTCAATATCTCTAGCAATTAGAGAAATTAGAATCAAAACTACTCTTCAGATTTCATCTTACTCCAGTCAGAATGGCAGTTATCAAAAATACAAACAACAATAAGTGCTGGCGAGGATGTGGGGTAAAGGCACACACATACATTGCTGGTGGGATTGCAAATTGGTGCAGCCAATCTGGAAAGCAGTATGGAGATTCCTTGGAAAACCTGGAATGGAACCACCATTTGACCCAGCTATCCCACTCCTTGGTTTATAGCCAAAGGACTTAAAAACAGCACACTACAGGGACACTGCCACGTCAATGTTTATAGCAGCACAATTCACAATAGTTAAATTGTGGAACTGACCCAGATGCCCTTCAGTAGATGAATGGATAGGGAAACTGTGGTATATATACACAATGGAATATTACTCATCATTAAAAGAGAATAAAATCATGGCATTTGCAGATAAATGGATGGAGTTGGAGAATATAATGCTAAGTGAAGTAAGCCAATCCCCCAAACCAAAGGCTGAATGTTTTCTTGATATGAGGATGCTGACTCATCATGGCGATGGGGGTGGTGGTGAGCATGGGAGGAATGGAGGAACTTAAGATAGGGCAAAGGGGAGAGAGGAGAAGGCAGGACGCATGGGGGTAGGAAAGATGGTGGAATGAGTTCGATATCATTACCCTAAGTACATGTATGAAGACACAAATGGCGTGAAAATACTTTGTGCACAGAGACTTAAAAAAAATGCTCTATATGTGTAATATGAAATTAATTCTGCCGTTATATATATAATAAATTAGAATAAATAAATAATTTAATTTTAAAAAAGTGAACTGAATCTTATCCAAGACTGCATGTAATGCAGGGCAAAGCCAAGTTTAAATCAGGCCCAGCTATATTTATTCTACCACATTTGGCAGTCAAACTCAGAAGCTATGGGAACTGTAGGGCCAAGAGGACAGGGTGTGAGGACTCAGGAGCTCCACAGCCCACATGCCCTCCTCCAAGTGAAAAGGGAGACTCAGTTGATAGATCTTGGGATACTTCAAGAGAAGCTGGAAATCCTGTGTTTGAACATTACATGTTCCTGTGTTTAAATGTTGATCACTAACCTGAAATATTGAAAAGCCCCATGCAATCCACGACAGGCTGATTGGGACGTCTGCTCCAAACCTGCAGCCAGGTTTCTGTTACCTGAGTGAACCAAGCGCCCACCTTCATCCTGTCCCCTTGACCTCAGCAGCGCCCAGTGGCCCCCAATGTCCGATTCTCAAGAAACAGGCAACAGGCTTCCACAAAATCCCATGCACTTGACACACCATCAGAATGAAACTGACTTAAAACAGTTTTATGATCACATCTCCCTGTTCCCTGGGACACGATGTAATCAGAGGCTTAAAATTTTTGGCAGGGGCAAGTACCAGGAACTGGACTCAGGGGCACTCGAGTCCAGTTGAACCACATCCCAGCCCTATTTTGTACTTTTTTATTTAGAGATAGGGTCTCCACGAGTTGCTTAGCACCTCACTTTTGCTGAGGCTGGCTTTGAACTTGCAATCCTCCTGCCTCAGCCTCCTGAGTAGCTGGGGTTACAGGCATGCACCACTATGCCCAGCAAGGAACTTAAATTTAATCAGTAAAGCAGTGCTACAATGCAGGCAATGATTTGGTCGCTACTGCAGAAGCAGACATTTTTCTGAACGGAAAGTTGAGATACTGATGTCTTTTCCCAAAATGACACTTTACAGATTATATCATGTAACATATGAGCACAGATAGAAGGTAGACTTCTGCATATCTAAAAAGACAGATGGGGAAAAATAGGCATACTTAACAAAAATATTTATAAGGCTGCAGTTCAAATGCCTAATCAAGCACAAGAATGTTAGTCACTGGGGAAAAATCTCACCCTCCATGTATGCACCTGCTTTCTCCATTTTTGTTTTGAGTTTTAATTAAAGCCTTAACATTGGTCCCTTTTCCCTAACTTGTGACGATGAGGGCCTGACAGAGCAGGAAGTGTTTCCTACAACATAAGAGAGGCTCTTTGTCTACTTTATGTTGTGAGTCTCAATTCACTGGCAGAACAATCTGCAAATGTTTTGCATGCTGCACTGTTTAGGTGTTTTCCAGGGCTCATTGTTTTCTAATATCCCAAATTACGCTCTGTAGGTACAGAAGGTTGTTTTTCTCTCTTTGGCACAGTGCTTTTATTTTGACAAGAATGTGACAAAGGATTAATTGGACCCATTTATTCTTCAAATGTTGGACTCCTGGGGAATTCACCAGTTCCACTTCTAATCAAGAGCTAAACTGGCAAGTGGGTAGTTCGCAAAGTCGGCTACACATCTGCAAATATCGAATGTCTGTGAACAAGATGAAGAACTCTCTCCTTTCTGAGTCAGATGGTTTCATTTAAGATCCAAAGGGTCAAGGGTCACAGCATGACCTCATCAAATTAGACCCAACTGAGAGAGGTGTTTAGCACAACAGAAAGGAAATAATCTGAAGGACATTAAATGCAAATGAAATTGCCATCTGCAAACTTCAAAAAACACCTGACCTGAAAAAATAAATCTCCCACTTAAAGCTGAAACCTTGCCTCTTTCTCTCCTCAGAGAGGACACAGGGGTTTGGTCTCGGAGCTGCTGACAATCACTCAACCTGCCAATGCCCATTTGCATTTCATATTCCCTGCCTGACTCTTTCTACTTGGAGAATTTGACAATGATCTCTGAAAGTTCAAGCATGGCTATTACTCCTTTGCCTTTTGTGCCTGCTTGGCCAAATTGGTCACAGGCAACTCTGATTTCTAAAAGTAGAAGCTAGTCACTTTGGGGCAAGTTTGTGTGGCCATCATTAGTCGACTGGGCAAATTCCTTGGGGTGGGGCTATGGACCAGAGTTCCTGAGGTGATGGGAATTGTAGTTTATTTTCTATTTATTCAGAATTAAGTTTTTACATGCCAGGGCCTGGGCCAGGTCCTGGAGATACACTGCTAAGGCAGTCACATGTAGTCCTGGCTTACTGTGAACTTTACTGTGAACTCCCTATCCTCCAGGAGTTCACAATAAACAAGCAATTACTGTAAAGGGTGGCCAAGGCTGGGAATGTGTGGTTCACCAGTGTTCACTCAGAAATGCCCAAGCATCACACACACGGTTGTGCCCAGATCCAATCCAGAGAGCTTGTGAGCAAGGCAGGTGGGCAGGACCTCTGAGCCAAATTCCAGGAGCTACTTCCTGAGCAGGCGAGCTTCTCCATCACAAGCTCTGTCCCAGAAAGAGGTGGAAAAGCACCAGCTGGGGACTTCAGGGGCCCAGTGGGTAGTGGTGGCTGGGCAGGTGACTCTAAAGCCAGTTCCAGCTCCCACAAATACAAGACTGAGAGGTTTTGTTTCAGTGGTAAAACTCTATGATTCTGTTCAGTGGAGTGAAAAAAACATTGTCAACATTTTGCCCATATTAGAGAGAGGAAAACTCGCGTTTGCCCCAAGTATCAGTTAGATGGTACTTCTTGAGGCCAGTCGAGGCTAAGACCCTGAGTAGTTTGACAAAATTCAATTTCCTTGAATGACTCTGTCTAATCACTCATATAAACATCGTTTAATGCCTCTTCTAAAACCTAGATGATCAATACGCACCTGTGATCCTTTTTAAGGCCTGTGAGACTTTGCTGGACGATGCTGATGTGTAGGCTCTGTCTCTGGGGCATTGTTGCTTATTGCCTGTGTATTCCAATTTGTGTCATAGGGAACTGAGGGGCTCAGTGGTCTCTGCTCTTTTATCTTGGGCAATTTCTTAAGGTTTCTGTGATTCAATTTTATTACTTACGAATGGAAGTTGTAAAAAAAAAAAAAGAAAATGGACCTGTAAGGATTTTATAAACTTTAAATAACGATGGCAATAAGGGTTACCATCGTTCTTTGTCAATGTTGAGCATTAGGTTCCCCAAGAATTGTGGTGAAGGAATCGTGGTAATGGAAAGAGGGTTCTGCTGGCATCAAGCTGTTAGATGTCCTTTGTTACCAAGGTGATAGAAGGGATGAATGATGGACAAATCTGTTTTTTTTTAATACATAGTTTTCAGCTGTAGATGGACACACATACCTTTTTAAAATTTATTTTCTGTGATGCTGAGGATCAAACCCAGCGCCTCATGCATGCTAGGAAAGCGCTCTACCATTGAGCTACAACCCCAGCCTCTGACAGACAAATCTTGTTTCAGAGATGATAATGAAGTTATAGTTCTGCTTCCATTTTTTTGGAAGTGGATAAGGGACAAGTACAGATCATAGTTCACAAGAAAAATGAACTTTAAAAGAATAAGATTATCATCATGAGTAGTTTTTCATTTGTTTGCTGGACAGAGTACCCATCTATTATATCCCCAAACTCACCACTTGGAACTTGCTGATTTATTTTGCAAGAGCATCTGAGAGGGAGAGAGAAGCCAATGGCAATGGGGGATACCGAGAAGGGAGGTTTATTTAATGACCCAAGAGTCATCGACTTTGGGGATGGTGGGTCCTGAGCTCGGATCAACAGCTTTCTCTAAAGCTCATGGACACAGAAGCAACCAAGCAGGCTACATGGGTTCAAGGAATAGGGGAGCAGACAGAAGGAGGTGTGGACCAAAGCAGAGGACGCAACACTCCGAGCTCTCCCGTTGTCTGTCTGCAGGTGGGGGTCGGGAAGTCCTGGGGTCTTGGTTTTTCTCATCAAAACAAGAAAAGCACTGACCAAATGTCCCAAAGGCTTGGAAATGATGGCACCGAAATCCTGCAGGACTAGGCAGTGGAAAGTCAGGGTCTGGGGAACCACCCTCTCATCTCTGGGCTCTGTGATGTCACACAAGCCCCTTCCACCTCTGTGCCTTGATTTTCTCATCTATACATTAATCCAGTTCTGCCCATCTCAGGGCTGTAGACAGAATTAAACTTGAGAATCAAGGAGATCCTTCCTTAAGTGTCGTACTGACACCAAACTCGTTTATGCCCCAGAGGTGAAGAGTGAGGAACGAGGGGGAGAACATCCCCACTGAAGAATCTAAATGGTCTCTCTCTAGCAAAGACGGATCTGAACTGTTCATCACTGCCCCTGGCCTCCTCGGGGCTGACCCACTGTATTCTAGCATTTTTCATTACTGAGCAATTTTTTTGTTGCATCAATGTGTAAGAGAAGCCAGACAGAAAAATACGGATCCTGGTTGAAAAGTCAAGTTCCTGAGTTACCCATGATGGTGTTTGGCCTATCCCTGAGGACAGTAAGGAAACACGTCCCATGTTGCTGGCAGCGAGAAACTTTTGGACGCAGTGGTGACATGGGATGACTTCATTAGCCTGGTGCTGGCTGGGAAGGGAGAGGGAGGCCTTGGGCACGAGGCCTAACTGTCATCTTCCTGGGGTTTGGGGGATGACGACACCTCATCGATCTTGTGTCGTTTCGGAGAATGGCCCATCACCTTCCTGCCTGGGAGTTGGGTCAGGGCGCAGCCATCCAGAGACATTTGTTAGTGGTGGGGAAGCAGTCATTTCAGGTAGTGGGGGATTTATGAAGCTGAGCCCAGGAACGCTGGGTGTGGGGCGCACATCTGGCCACAAGATGCTCTCGGGCCGCCTTGGGGATGGAGAGGCTTGGTCAGGGGAGGTCACGGCAGGTTCTGTGGGATTGCCAGGGGTGGGGGCTGCAGTGAAAGTAAACCAGTCGCCCTCGTGGCTTCAGGCGGCCCTGGACAAGGATGAGAAGGGACGAAGCGCCTATTTATTCTCGAGATCAGTGAACTGGTTCCGAGCTCTTGGAATCTCAAGGCTGACAGATCTCTCCCATCAATCAAAGTTTCATAGGACAATCAAAAAGCTGCTCAAATCAGAATACTGCCCTAAAGTAATTACGAAAGGGCCTAAACAAAAAAAAAATTATATCCCTATGTGCTATCAGGGCTACAAATTCAACCAACAATCAATTTCTACATGACTCTTGCTGCTTCTGTAAATTAGTTTTAAACAATTAAATTGGTAAGAGTTTTGAGTGAATTTAATAAATTCTCTTCGGTTCTATTCTTTATTTTTAAAAATTTTAGTATGAATTAGTCGTAGAGAGAATGAAGAAGAAGGGTGGGCTGGGTGTGGTGGCACATGCCTGTAATCCCAGAGGCTCGGGAGACTGAGGCAGGAGGATCATGAGTTCAAACTCAGCCTCAGCCTCAGCTAAGCAACTCAGTGAGACCCTGTCTCTAAATAAAATCCAAAATAGGGCTGGGGATGCGGCTCAGTGCTCCAGTACCCCTGAGTTCCATCCCTAGTACGATTCCCCTAAAAAAAGAAGGGTGGGATATACGGCCCACTGTGCGGTGTTTGCAGTGGGAACAAAGAATCCCACCAAAGGGCTAGTAACTTGATGTGGGTTTGCGCTTTCAAGGAAATCATTTAGTTAAAAAAAACTTCTGCAGCCGCCACCAGTCTTATGCATACAAAAAGAAGGAAAGTGTGTTCAGCAGCAAAATAGACTTTTCCTCACGAGCTCTAAGTCTCAGGAACGCTCCAGGGCCCGTCTTGGTTTTCCACCCACCGGGCTTCACAGGCTGGGCACCGGTTTTTCTATTCATTTCTTGGAGTGGGAAGTCCCACCTGAGAGCTGTTTAAATTCAGCCTCTGTGTCTACTTGTATCTTCCTTTGTGTTTCTTGGTGGAGTGGGGATCCCTCTGCTCCCACCCAGAACCTTAGAGGGAAGACATTCTTTTTGCTTCCCTTCTAAGATCCAGATCTTTCCATTCTACATTCTGTCCTGAAGATCTCAATTTCAAGCTCTTGACCCTGCTCAAGCCTCAAAACCCAAGGCCTGGTCATCGGGGCCTCTGTTTGGGTCAGCGACCTCACCACGACCCGTCAGTGGCCAGCAAACCTTTGTCCTTGCTTTGCATTTGCTCCTGACGTCTGGTGTGCAAAGATTGTCCCTTCTTTCCAGCTCAGCTGTGTGGCTTTGTGTTGCCTGTTTGTGAGCTTGTCTTGCTTTGTTTGCTCTTTATCCTGAATTTCTGGGAACTATAAGAGAGGACAGGGATCACTAAGTTCTCAGGACTGAAGCCCCACAATGAGGCCAATAAAATCAATGCCTCCAAAAGGAATCTATTAAACCTGTCTAATTCCTCAGGCAGGTTTCTCATGGAGTTGGTTTCTCTACCATCGCTTCTTGCCTTGTCTCTTCCTATCAAGTGAATCACAGTGTATTCTTGAAACTGACCAGGCCAGCAGGTGTCAGAGGAAGAATGCTGAAGAGGCCAAAGGGTTCAAGTCTTACTCCTGTCACTTCCTAGCCAGGCGACCTGGAATAAGCCATTGTACTTCATCTAGTGATAAAGGCAGAAATGCCAGTTTCTCTTGAACAAGGTCAGGGTGCTAGACGACATCAAGAGCAATTGGTATTTCTCATTCAGTGTTCAGCAGAGGCAGGGAGCACAGGGATCCTGGTAAGAAGGCAGAGTGAGCCTGAAGATACATTGCCTTGTTTTTAGGAGCTATAAAGGTCAGAGGTGTTCTGTGAGATACAAGAGACTTTTTATTAAGGCCCAATAAAAGTAATGCATTCCTGGTGTCTTTTGTAGAGAGATACAGAGTGTGGTTTTTCTATGCTCACCATGGATTTGCAGGATGTGAGTCTTGTACCAGTTTTTGTGGGTGATCTCATCAGGTGGAGCTTGCACCCTAGTTCCCCTACACACCCATGCACAGGCTACACCCAGAAGTTCAGCTGGATGCATTTCCAATCACATGGACACATCTTCACTGGAGCCTCGTCCTGCTCCCCCGTTTGGAGGCTAGAGCACTTTGTGTCAGCATGTGAAGGGAGCTCAGGTGCTGGACTCAGGAGCTCTCACACATTTCTCCACACACAGAAGAGAAGTGGAGCATATCTTCCTGCCACCTCTGCACAGTCCTGTCCTAGGTGACTCCTAAAGGAAATGCCTTGGTCACCCAAGATCATGATCCAAGTGTCAAAAGTCTTCAGATACCTTCTCAGGGCTGGGATATAGATCAGTTGGTGGGGGGTTTGTCTGCATGCACAAGGCCCTGGGTTCAATCCTCAGCATGACACACACACATACAAAAGAGTCTTTTCATGAAGAAGAGGTACACACGCTAAGAGTTATCTTCTAAGAAATGACCCATGGCTGGGACATCCCAGGTGGACAGTTTTCCCAAGGGAGAAATGGGTGCAACTTGCTGTGAACACATCATCCAAATTCATGCTGTTTGGAAAATATAGTTCAGGTCCAGTGGCAGGCAGCTTTGATATTCTTGAGGATTTCGGAATCAGATCTGAGTTCCCCAATGCCCAGCGTCCCAGGTTGGAATATTCAGTGTTGAAGTTCGAAGCTGATGGTCTTTCTCATAGAATTTGTTTATTAATTTTCCAACTGTGAAAAAGCCACACAAACATTTGAAAATCTACGTCCGTGTCTCTTAAGTTTAAGATGGAAACCGACATTTCCCAGAATGCTACAAATACTCTCTCCAGCAGCATGAAACTTACATGAAGCTTTTGCTCTGAAGTATCACTTAGTTATTAACTAAGGGCAATACATGAATCTGTGATGTAACTGAGCAAAAAATCAGTTTCATCCTTGTGCTTTTCTAAGTAATGTAAACCCTTTATAATAAATGTACATCACATTTAGGAAAAGTAGGACTTTTTCTTATCAAGTGAAAAGTAAATATCTTTATATATTAATAATGGTTAATTTTATTATTGGAAAAGTTGATGATTGCCATTTTATTCTGTGCACTCTTCTATAACTTCTAAATTTCCCAAAGTTAAATAAGTATTAAGAAAAACACTCAAGTGGAGATAATGTAATAACAACATAATTACTGTTGTATATAATTTTAAGCAGGCTTTTAAAGAGACATTTAATTGAATGTCATCAATTAACTAAACATACAAATATGTAAGCTTTCAAAATCTATCTTATTAAGTCCCAAGTGATAGATTTTCATCACAAAGATATATGAAATTTTTAAGCTCAAATAATTTATGTGTTTTAATTTAGCACATCTGCTTTTCATTTAACTAGTTAAAATACCTTCTGTACAATGTTTAGATTTTTTTTTTTAAACTCAGCATCATTTTAGTTTGACCATCCTTTGAGACTGAGAAATTTTAAAACTCCAAAGTACATTGAACGGATAAATCATTTAGAAACACAAATTGACAACTCTGTTCTATCGCACCACATCGTTCCCCAAGTTGCAGGGCTCAGGAGGGGTCATTCCACGTGTCCATCATGTCTATAGAGCAGTTTTCTTCCTTGACAACAGAAAGAGAAAAGGAGAAGAGTTCCGAGCCTGACAGAGCTGCCTCTCTTCCCTTTGTGCCTCTCTGAGTGTTTGATTCAAGCCTTCTGCTGAAACAGCACCATCTAACCAGCAGGCAAACACCCACAGGGTACAGGGAATTCTAGGGACTGTAAGACATCGGTAAGTCACCAAGGGGCCTATCATCTACTAAGGGAGACAGAGGTGTAAAAACCCATCTAATAAAGGCAGGATGTAGTAAGTGCCTCCACAAGGTCACAAAGAAAAACGAGCAGCTTAAGGGGACCTCAGTTCTAAGCGTGAAGGAGTGCAGAGGAGAGGAGGCTATCCTCCCCAGGGCTTGAAGGGTGGCGGGTAGGGGATCCCATCCTACAGGGAAAGACTGCAATGAGCAGAAAGGACTAAAATGAGGGAAATGGGACAATTTACGGCACATTCACACAGAAAGACAAGGTGGTTGTGTTGAGGTGCTGAGGTGGATTTGGGGGAGTTGCAGTGTAGGCTCAAGCTTGAAAGGAACATTGGATCAGAAGGCGATGAAGGCCTGCGGAGTCTATCAGGAGGTCTGAAGTTTGAAGAGGTTTGACTAAGACACACTGAATGTTTGGGGGCATAAAAATTGCAGGGTCAGAGGTTCACTTCCCTTCTGACCATCGGTGTGTAGATGAATTACAAGAGGAACAGGCTGGAGGCCAGTTAAGAGGGTATTGTCAAGGTCCAAAGGAAACCTAAAAGGGTCTGAATTAAGAGGACACAAAAGGCAAAGGCTCTTATTAGATGCCAGAGATGCAGGGGAGGGGTCAAAGATAATCCCAGGAACCCAAAGGGGGATTTTATCACCAAATGTAACAACTGAAATAATCGAGTCTACTAAGGAAGAGGTTCTCAAACTTGAAAATAAGTTTTTAAAATGACTGCCTGCTTTTTCAAAATACTATTGGGGCACTGTCTGACAATATCTGACTGTCTAGGAAAATTTAGTTGACTACATATGTATTATTGACTAGAGCCCAGAATCAGCAAAGTGATGTGAATTTAGAGATTTGTAGAAGTCTCACATGATTTTTGGTGATGGAGAGCAAAATGGTTGCTGTTTAATAGAAAAGAAAAACTTAAAGGTAAAGGTTATATTGATCTGTAGGTCAGTCAACATCTTTTCATTGGGTTAAGCAATCTTATGTCAACATTTCTTTTTTATATGCTCTTTGAACCTGCCTTTCCATTCTGCTGGCTCCCTCATTAATGACTTAAATTTAACATGTGCCCACTATATATTGTATATTTTTAGGAGGAATACATTTTTAACTAAGATACTTTAATAGAGCCTAATACCCATAATATAGAACTACTTAGGCTTTTCTTACATCAATAGGCAAATCAACGAATTAAGATTTATGCAAATTGGCACAGTGGCGAATGCCTATAATCCCAACAACTCAGAAGGCTGAGGCAGGAAGATCTCAAGTTTGAGGCCAGCCTCAAACTTAGCAAACTCCTAGGCAACTTAATGAGATCCTATTTTAAAATAAAAAATAAAATAAAATAAAAAGGTCTGATGATGTAGCTCAGTGGTAGTGTTTCAATTCCCAGTACCCACCACCCAATATATATATATATATATTTTCAAATGAGGATTTTAATAACCAGCAAATATAACTATGTTTTGGTTGGGAAAACAGTATTTTGGTTGTCCAAAACCCTGCACATGGCTCACTTAAAAATATTCCTCACTAGTAGGACTTACTACTCTCCAATAATATTGCAAGGATGGTAGCTACATCTTTTCCAGTTTCTTTAATTATTTATTTAAATAATTAAGGATGAATTAATAAGATAGAATCGCCTCTTCTAAGAGCATGCACATTCTTCTAAGGCTTTTAATATAAATAGTCAAATTGTACTGCAATTTACATTCCTATCAAATGGTGTATGTGAATACTGTATCTCTGAGCAATTGGCAACAATGAGAATTATCTTTTCCTCCTTTAATCCATACCAATTTAATAATAGAAAAATGGTTTTAAGATATCCCAGTTGGCATAGAGAAAAACTCACTCCCTCCAAGGACGTTATTTAAAAGCTGATAAAGCATAATAAAGCTAATAAATGCATAACTGAGCCAGAAACTAATAATGGAAAGCACCTACACGCCAAGGCCTGAAATCCCAGTGGGGAAGGAAGGGGAAGCCCAGGAGCTCACGGAGTGGGCACCTGGCGCTTGGGGGCTTCTGCACCCCACAGGAAGGCAGGTGTTGGGGGCAGGACACACCCTGCAGCCAGGAGAAATGAAGAGCAGTTACCTTCCTGAAAGAGGGACAAGAAAAAGTCGGCCAAGGCTCATGAACATAGTAGCTATGTGGGGCCATGAGTGGGGAAAAGTGCCACCTTTAGGAATTGCACTAGGACTACCCGACACAGCTGGGGGTGTCCGACTCCAAGTTCCCAGGTAGAACAGTAATTCAAAACTGAACAATTGATTTTGAAAGGTGATCCTGGGCCGGCAGAATCGGGGGGAACCTGAAGAAATCAACTGGAAGATGCTGCCTGGGCACGCTCACAAACCACAGGCCACCCTCGATGAGCCCCCAACAGCAAGCCACAGCTACACAAGGAGACCACCCCCAAGGAGGGGTCAGGACACAAAACAAGGGGAATTAGGTATTCCAAATACTGGATGTAAGAGAATAATTTGGAATAATTTTCATAGCATTCCAAGTATTAAGCAAGTGAAAAAATCCATAAAGGGGGCGGGGAGAGATTAGAAAAAATTAACCAAAATAGAAAATTCACATGAAAACATTCTGTTTAGAGGATAAATAGTATATTACATGTGGATACACTAAAACTCAAATGCAGAACATTGGGAGTATAAAAACCAGTTGTCAGATCACAAAGTTATTGTCATAAATCCAGTATTAAAAGATGGCTCTTAAAATGTAAATGAAAAAAATTCTAAGCTCTGAATTACCCACCCATTTTAGAAGAAATCGCAGGAGAAATTATGGAATATTTAGGTTTAAGTAATAGTAAAATTCTCTGTATCAAAATATGTGGGATGCAGCTTAAAAAAGTACTTAAAAAAGTAAAATGTAAAAATTTAAAGTCCACTTATCAAAAACCAAAAAATTGTGAGAATAAGGTGGGGGGAGCTTTATCTTTAAAAGAGCTAACAAATAAATCCAGAATTAATAAAATAGAGTCCAAAAGAAAAAGAATCAAGATTATTAACAAAACAGATGCTTTAAAACATTAGTAAAATAGATAAATACCAAGATTATACAAGGCAAAAAGAAGGCACAAAAACATTAAAAATCTTTTAAAAATAGTATGCACTTATAGATACAGATAGTTAAAAACATACAAAGATAATATAAATAATTTTATGCCAACAAATTTGAAAAAAATATGAAACAAACATTTTTTATAATAATACAGATTATCTGAAAATGACATCAGTTTACAGAGAAAATCTAAGGGATTTTATAGTCAAACAATTAAAACAAGTAAGAGCTTGGCTATAAGATCAAGGCAAAAAAAAAGAAAAACAAAAAAGCTTTCAACATTGCCACCAAAACCCAAAACAAAATAATGACAGTCACAATACGAGTAAAATATATAATAAACCTGGGATAAAAGCAACAAAGATGTATAGTAGGTTTATGGAGAAAAGGAGAAGCTTTGCTGAAGAACAGAAAAGATGTCAAAAGAAATCCTGTTAACAGAATAATGGACTCAACATTATAAAGACATTGATTTCCCAAAATGAAAATATAAATTTAAGGCAATTCTGATTAAAATTCCAAAATAGGATATCTCCAGGGACTAGAGCAAAATTCATAGGAAAAGTAAAGGTCTGAGAATAATCAAGAAAAGTCTAAAAGCAGGAGGGGGAGGGAGAACTGAGAGGACAAGGAGAATGGTCTTGCTCTACTGGATATGAAGCTCTGGGCTGCAGGGTTAAAGCAGTTCCAAGGAGGTCGGGTCTTGGAAACAGATTGATGGAGTAGATTGGAGAGAACAGAAGCAAGGAGAAACATGGACCAAAGTGTTGGGAACACGGCTCTGTGTTAAAGGGCTTGCCTGGCATGCTCCAGGTCCTAGGTTCAATCCTGGAGACCCCTAAAGTAAATAAGTGAAGAATTTATAAGCTGTAAATGAGAACTTGGTCTATGACAAAAGTGACCTGAGAAACTGAAGGAAAATGATGGACTTTGAAGAATGGCTGTTTGTCAATGTTATAAACAATGATCTTTACCATACACCACACACAAAAAACAAATTACAGATAAGTTAAAGTATGAACATAAAATTATAAAACCATATAAACCACTAACATAATATATGTCAAATATTTTTATAATTCAGGATAGGAAAGGATTTCTTACTAAAGATTACAAAAAGCACATCTATTAAGGAAAAGATCATAAATTTGGCCACATCAAGAAAGGAAACATTGATAAAAATTAAAGACATCATAAACACAGTTATAAGACAAGCTTTTGACTGGGTGAAAATCTTTTCCATACATACCACAAAAAAGAATTTTTAACATTCACAGTATATACATTCTTACCAATTAACAAGAAAAGAAACACCTAATTAAAAAAATGGCTCAATGATACAAAAAAGCAATTCATAGAAGAGGAAATTTGAGGCTAATGAGCACACAAAATTCTCTATAAACTTACTAGTAACTGTGGGAATACAAGTTAAAATAATAATCAGATACCACTTCAGACTGGCAAAAACTTTCAAGACTGAAAAACTAAGTACTGGTGAGGATTTTGAGATGGACAGCAGATGGAAAGGTAAGTTTTTAAAAAATCACATTAGAGACCACTTTGTTAATATCTAGGTAAAAACTAAAAAGGTTAATCCCCTAAGACCCAGCCACTCAATTTCTAGATAAACTCCTGCATGTGCACACAAGGATTGTTCCTTGCAGAATGTTTAAAATGACCACATATCCAAAAGTAGAAAAATGGGTACATAAACTATGGCATATTCACAAACTGAAATAAAACCAAACTAAAATAAATGAACTTCGGTCTACAGTGTCCATTATAAATTCATCTCAGAAAGGAAATGCTGAGTGAAAGGAGCTTACATAATGTCAGGTATAGTAATGTGTTATTTATTTAAAATGCTTGAAAAGAAATAAAGCTGCTATTCTATGTATAATTTATAGCCAGGGTGTAATAAAAATATTAAAAGATGGAATCAAGCTAAACACCAACTTCTTCTTAATGGCTGTGTCTGAGGAACAAGAGAAAGGAATATAGAACTGAAAGGTCTTCAGTTTCATTGGTAATGTTCTTTATCAAACACCCTTCTTCCCCTCTGCCCCAGCCCACCATGCTCACAAAAAGCAAAAATGACAATATGTCATTGCTGGGAGATGAATACATAGCATTTTTTTTTACATTATGTTTCTTATATTTCTATTTTTAATTTTACAATTCACATAAGAAAAATGGAATGGTATTAGTTTGATGGACTTCTTAGCTTACTGGTGAAGTTAAAATTTTTTTTTTTTAAATATGCTTCTATGTCTTCTATTAGAATTGCTGGCTAGTTGTGTCGGTCTCTCTTTTTTTTTTTTTTTTACTGGAGTCGTTCCTTTGTATTTTTCAACTCATTGATTGAAATATTATTTTCCATTTTAGTTATGGCAACCTTTGGGCTGTCATACAGATTGAAAATATTATTTCAGTTTATTGTTTTCCCCTTAATTTTATGTATGTTACTTATCGGAAATGGATACTTTTGGAAATTTAAAAAATTTTGGAGAAATTATGGGGTGTGGTTTGCCCTCAACCCCCTGGAAAAGTGTTGCCCCATTACTCAGAGAGCTGTGGCTGAGGCCACTCCTGCGTGGCAGGGAGAATCAGTGGTCAGGGCTGTAAAGGGGTCAGAATTCACCTCCAGGGACGCTGGCTGCATCTCTCCAAGGGTCAGATGTGAACAGGTCTTAGGAAGGCTGACCTAAAGTGACCTCAGCAGAGGGGACAATTATAAAAACTTGACTTTCTATTTCTGGATTTTAAGAATTAAACAGTTTCTATGGACTTTCTCACTCTTCACCTTTAAGACTGAGAAAAACTAGCATATCATTACTTCTTTCTTTTACTTTAACCCTACACAATTATGTTTTTGATGGAATATTTTTAAATACCTAGTTTATTATGAGTGGGTGATCATTGTTTCCAGTATATACTTTACCTTTTGCAAATTATCACATTTGCATTTTATTTGTAATTGTATTCACAATTACCAGTTGATTTTAATTACAGGTAATTCATTCCAATACTTTTTATTTAAGGGTCAAAAATGTCTCTCAGCTGTGGAAGATCTTTAAGATTTTCTATTGCTCTGGGGAGTGTTTTCATTTTGTTTTGTTGTTTTATTTTGATTTTCCAGCCAAGTTTTATTTTGATTTTCCAGATCACAATTATGACATCTACGTAAGAGGCCATGTGCCCTTCGTTGCTGGTCCTACTGGTCCTACTTCTGTTTCTAAATGGACTTGACTAATCCTTAGAGTATGAATCCTGCATTCTTGAATTCTTTGAGTTACTCCTTAGTAGACTAGATTTCATTATGGGTGTGTTTTTAGGAAGGGTTCTGGAGTTCTGCATTATCATTAGATTCATATTTGGCACTGTCTGCTTGATATTTTTGTTGGGTATAATCATGGTGCCCTCTCCCTCCCTTCCTCCCTCCCTCCCCCAGCCCCCTCTGTCTTGGAATGTCATTGTTCTGTCTCATCCAGCACTGAATGCTGCTGCCTTCACTTGGCCAAGTTGGTTGAATTTCCTTGCACCACACTTAACCCTGTGGGAAAATTCTCTTTTTTTAAATTTTAGAAATTAAATATTTCATCCAGGCCAACAAGGATTCTCAGTGATCCTCAAAGGGCTCCACTTGTCCTCAGAAAGCTGTAGATTGTGAACAGGGCTCCAGTCTCAGGGTCTCCATCTCCTCTCTGCCTCCCACAAGGCAGGAAGATCTCTCAGGATCCCTCTGATTCTTCATTAGCTCAGAAAGGACAGTTGTGACTTGCTTTAGCAACATTCGTCCCTCTGATGTCCTCTGCTCTATGCCTCGAAGAAGTGCCTTGCAGTTTCAGCACTGGTTTGTACCTGCCCGTGTTCTCAGTAAAGTGGGTTCCTCCATTGCTGTCTTCCTGGATGTTTTCTGCTAGCCAATATGTGCGCTATAAACTTAAACTTCAGTGTGATCATTCTAGCCGAGTTAGTTATTAAGTGGATGGATTTTCCTAAACCTTGTGTTTAATTCAATGTCTATTTATTCATCTTTTCCAGCCCTTCCCAGTCCTATATAAAAGTGAAAAAGCTCCTGATTGTGAAATTTGAATCAGCTCTGAAGAAGTTCCACTCATCCATCTTCCTTCCCATGCAGTTATTCAACAGGGGCTAGATAAATGTACAAAAAATTAAAATGCAAGATGTTAAATTTTCTAAGAGAGTTATGTCCCAGGAGCAATGGGGTTGTACAAGAAGGGGAATTTATTTTGTCTGGGGTTATTATGGAGACTTGGGAGGAGAAAGAGGGATCTGGGAAGAAACTGAACTGATACCTATTGGGTACTTATGATGCACTGAACACTCTGTTAGGCATTTTCATTTTTATTACATCAATATATTAATCTATCTATGAGACATATTGTTATGCCCTTTTATGCTCAAGTACCTAAGGCTTTGGAGTAGGCACGTCTGATTAATTGTAGAAAAAGCTTCTCTTCTAAGCCCATCTGACTCCAAAACCTGAGCTCTTACACCTGCAGGGATTGACTCATGGTGGAAGACAGGTTTCCTTGAGGGAACTCTGTGTGCACACACGTATGTGTGAATGTGGGTTGGTGTGCAAGTGTGAACACAAAAGCCTGTGGTTTCACTTGCTATGTTGTATTTGGTTTTTATGTTCATGCACATATCAGAATTGTGAACTTCACCTTATTTTAGAATTAAATTAATTCTAAAATTAGAATTAGATCAATATCCTTCCTTTAAGGTGCCAATCATTTACAAATTGTAGATCCACTCTACAACCTCAGACAGGAGGCTGGATTATATTTATATCTGCAAAGTTGAAATATTTGAAAAATGAAACCAATGGCTAAGTTAGAAGACTGAATCTCAAATCCCTCTGTTTAGAAGTAGCCAGGCACGTGTCCTGTTTTTGCCCCCAGATATCACAGGAATTGGTGGCCTGCATGATAAATGTTCAAAGTCAGAATCCTGAGGTATGCATGGCCCTTTTTCTTCTGAATGTACTTGAAATTAATTTCTATAAAAAGATTAACACCCCAAATTTAATTAAATCCTATATTTTAAGTCTGTGAATAATATTGTTTAAGAAATACTTAATCATTTTATTTTGTTGTTTTGGATTAGCTGTTTAAAGACAAAAGACTCCAGGCTCCAATTAGCTGCTGCCAAAAATTAATTTAAGTAACCTAATTGACTACTTGCTGTAAGCTACATACAGTCTTGGTGTTGAAATAATTTAATTCTTTGCAAAAGTGGGTGTGAGCTTTATTCCCTCTTATAAAACCACACTAAATCAATCTGTGAGCAAATACTTACTGAGTATCTATCTAGTTAAGTTCTGCCCTGGCAGCTCCTGTGCCCGCTTCGTGCACGATCAGCCCTCGTCGGAGCCGTGCTCAAGGAGTACTGGCTTTTGATCTGTGGAGGATACAACTGAAACTCAGGCCCAGTCTTTCTGCAAGGAAGTGATATTTGGGGAAAACAAGGTTTGAGGGACATAAAAAAGGGTCATAATTAGATGAATGACTCAGGCCACATATTCGAAGGAGAGAGTGTGAGATCACTCTCCATGCAAGACTGAACTCACCCTCTGAGTTCACCCAAGTTGATCTGTCCCCAAACAATTTCTTCCCCACTTCATGGGGAAGAAGCAAATTGATGGAGCTAAGTGTTCCTTGGTTTTGGAGGAAGGAGAGAGAGAGAGAGGAACAGAGACCAGGAAAGTGGAAAAGAGGGGAGATGTAATCAAGTGGCACCTGGTGCTCCATGCCTGCCCTCTGTGCTCTTGGTTCCAGATCATGTGCTGTGACTGAGGGAGGAACACCACGAGGGTGGTGAGGGGACAGAGGGTGACAGTGATGTCTTCTGAGGTCTTCCGCCACCTAGGGATCTAGCCGAGCACTTTATGTGCATGATCTCATGTGATCTTCACAACTCTACAAGGAAACGTGTGGATAATGGGCTCTAGGAAGTTGCGTCACGGGCTCTGAGCACATTTGCAGGTTGCTGTGCCACCCACGCCCTGGCCCCACGGCCGGCCCCACGGCTGCCTCACTGGTGGTGGTTCTTCCTGGATCACCCGAGCTTGTTGGCTTGGGGCACCTGGTGTTTCCACCAGTTGATGTACGAACTCCCCGAGGTGAAGGGTATTTGGTAGAGACCAACACAAAGGGAGAGGGAGAGCCAGAGGAGAAGAGGTTTGGGGGAAATCTGAAAGTGAGGTGGAGAGATTAGGAAACAGACTTTGAAGATGCTGCAGGTGGGTTTGGACAAGGGGCTCCCTTCGAAGCCCTGCCTTTGCCATGTGATTGTCCACTCCAAAGGTCACTTTTTGCCTCTATTCAGAGTAGAGATAACAACAGCTTCTGTGAGTGGGGTGGCCCTTCCCCTTGCCCAAGCATTTCCTCGCTGGACCCTGGGCACGCTCCAACCAGGACTCTGTCAGTCTGTGTTCTTCAGAGTCAAATTCTTGAACAAAGAAGAAACTTTCCTACTTCTCTGTTTCTCTTAGAGAAAAATAATCACCCTCTGAGTTCACCCAAGTTGATCCTTCCCCAAATAATTTGTGAAGTGTATGTCTATCATTTGAGTAATTTATTTATTCATCACATATTTACTAAGGGCCTACGAAGGTCAGTGCTGTTCTTGACACTAGAGACACAGAATTAAACAAGACATGGTCCCTGCTCTGTAGAGTTCTTGGTCTAGCAGGGAATGCAAGCCTTACCCCGTGAGTTCAAATCAAGAGCAAAAAATGGAAAGGGAAGTGTGTGGGCCCTGGGGAAGCCCACAATGGGCAGGGGGCCAAGGAAGTTAGGGTAGAACTGGCTTCCTGCAGGCCAAAACATGGCGGAGAATTCAGAGTCAGGCAGGTTAACTAAACACATGTGTGCATGTGTAGGTATGTGCACATGCATGCTGAAGTGAGAGTTGTTTGGAGGCAAAGGCACTGGCAGATGAGACTATATTCAGCTGGGGGGAAGTCTGTTCAGTCCCGGGCATGAGGTAGAGCCCAGTGGGTTTAAGGAAGTAGGAAAAGTCCAGCTTTGCAGCAGTCTAGTGAGCAAAGGTGAGTGGTTTAAAGTCGCTGAGCATATCAGCAGGGCCAGTACCTTTGCTCCTTATAAACCATGCAAAAGGGCTGGGGGTTGGGACTGGGTTCTCAGTAATGAAAAGGCACTGAAGGACTCCAGGCTGACATGACATGATTAAATTTGCATGTTTTGAGCATCCCTGAGCACTGAAGGGGCAGTGGGCTTGACCAGGCTCTGAGTGAATGAAGGTATGGAGACCAGGCAGGAGGCTGTTGCAGTCATTCATGGGAGAATGAGTGACTCATGTTGGGGCAGAGGGGACAGAGAAGAGTGGCTGGAGCCTGTGAAGTATTACAGGAACAGGAAATGATGAGAGCTACATATGAGAGGGGTCCCAGGCTCTGGCTCTGACTGACCTTCCCATGGTGCGCATCTCTGGCTGGTGTTATCTTCCCATCTTCCTCGGGCTCATGGTGAGAGGTTACCCAGGCAGGTGGAGCAGGAAAATGGGCCATTTGCCTAAGAATTCATACTTGATGTAATATTAACTACCTAAATTGGTTCCTCTGGCAATCCCTAAAAATTCTTATTCAGGAATTTATTAGCCAAGAAATAAGAATATTCTGTCCTTTCCTTCTAAAAGACCTTCCATAAGGCAGAGACTCACTAAATGCAAACTTCTTACATTCCTGGTGTCTTTCCATCCATTGAGATCAAAGTCCTCAAGAGTCACTGGCCTGGGTTACAATGACCATTCAGAGTTTAGGTAGAAATTAATGAAGCATACATTTTGGTTCAATGTAAGGAAGGACTTTTTGAAGAGGAAATGAGCTGCCTCCAGGGGACAAGCTCTCTTCACTTCCAGAGAGTCAGCTCAAATATCCTCTCTCACCATGCCAGCCCAGGGTCCTCCAGCGGAGTCGGTCACTCCATCCCAGCTGCCCCAGGACTTTGGGTACTTCTCTGTTTTAAGATTCATCTCCTCTTATTCCAACTGTGTTACAAAAGACTGAGAGCCCCTAGTCCTATCCGTTGTTATGCGTTGCCCTGTGGAAAGTACTCAAATATGGAACCATGCGCGAATGAGGGGTGAATGATGCTGGCTCACAGACCAAGTGACCACAGGACTGTGCCGTGATGGCCTTCCAGGAGCAGCCAAGGGGTGCATTACAACCCCTTTAAGTCCCTTCTACAGAAGTTCGTGCCCTTCCGAGCCATGAACAAACTCTCTCAGCCTGAAACCTTCAGGCCTTGTGATCCTGGGTTCTTAGCGAGCTCTGCTGGCCCTCAAGAGTCCCAGCCCCAGCCCACTGCCTGCTGCCACTTACAGTGCCGTCACTGCACAGCTGGTTTGTACTTCCAATTTGGATTTGGTATCAGGGAAGTCATTGTTTTTCTTGCAAGGACACTGTCCCCTCCTCTTGGCTCTATACTTTCCAACCAAGGGCTAGTTTCCCTCTCACTCTTACACACACACACACACACACACACACACACACACACACACACTCTCTCTCTCTCTCTCTCTCTCTCTCTCTCATCTTGTCTCAGCATGTGGAACCAGGCAGAAGCCCAGATCTTTTCTAAGAGTTTAAACACACTTCCTGTCCCAGTCTCTGAGAGCCACATCAGGATGGATGTCAGACTGAGAATGCTCAGTGGATAGCGAAACCCCTAAGTCACGTTGGCACCAACCCCTGTAAGCTCCCCTACAAGTGTTGTAGGAAAACCTCACGGAAGTCACTTTGTGTGACATGACCAGATGGCTGCTACAGACAAATTATCGCAAATTGGTGGCCTAAAAACTACAGAAATTTATTCTCTTAGAGTTTTGGAGGCCCAAAGTCTGAAAGCCAGATGTTGACTGGGCCACGCTCCCTCTGAAGGCCCTAGGGAAGTCAGTTCCTTGCCTCCCAGCTTCTGGGGGCTCCAGACATTTCTTGGCTTGGGGACCTGTCCTTCCAATCTCTGCCTCCGTGGTCATACTATGTCCTCTTGTGTCTGCAAACTCCCTCTGCCTGTCTCCTACAAGGATATATTTGATTAATGGATTCTGTTTGATTGCCCAGATAATCCAGAATACGTCTCTCCTCTCAAGATCTTTAATTTAGTTAAAATTTCTGCCATACATGTTGATGTTCACTCTTATAAAAGTTCAGATGCACAGGCTCCAGGGACTAGGGTGTAGGCACACCTTTTTGAGGGCCACCATTGAACCCATTATACTGAGTGAAGCTTCTTTTTTGCAGTCTGCCTTTTGGAAGATGCTTATGTTTTGTTAAGGCTGCTGGATGCTGGCGGTGACGAGCCACTGAGAAAGCAAATGGAAGATCCTAAACCCAGGGAGGTCAAGCAATTTGCCAAAGGTCACACAACAGCAGAGCCAAAACCAGGGGCAGAGAACTTCAAGTATCCAGTCCACAGACCTGATTTCTATATCACACAGCGATCCCAGTGCAAATGGTTTGTGTATGTGCATTTAGTTCAAAAAAACAAAACCAAACAACAACAACAACAAAAAACTAATCCCTGCCTCCTGTTTGTGTGGGTGACAGGATAATCTTATGGAAAGGGAAGCCACTTGAGACAAAGCAAGTCTGAGGCCCTTTTATCTAGTAGCAACCCTTCGTCATCAGTGAGGAATAAAAATGAGAATTCCACTCTGTGGTACTTATGAGGGATGTGAACAGATTCCACAGAATGAATGTGCCTAGAGAAGCAGAGTTTATTGTTTTCGTAATAAAAGCCATGGTGGCTCTAGAAATAAACCAGCATAGGTTTGCTTAAGCCTAGTTTAAGGTCCAGTTTAAAGACTACGGCACAACTTTGCTGGAGAGCCATCTGCTTCACTGGTGTGTCTCCAGTAGAGTGATTTATGTCATTTGCAAATAGATAAATCTCCATCACAGAGCAGATTGTGACAAGACTCAAATGTTTGAACAACCAACAATAAAAATAATAATAATAATAAAAAATAAAATTTAAAGTATCCTAAAAAAAAAAAATGTATAAAGAACCAAGCACAATGACAGGCACGTGAGATGCTGTTGGCCAGCAACACTACAGTACCCATCATCCTTGTCTTGCGGTATGGGGTGGGAGACGCTTCCTCAACAAGTTAATGTGTTTGTGTCTGAAAAAAAAGAATCATAAAGCCACATTTGGGAAAGTGTTTGGAAGCTCTTTCCAACACTTTTTTTTTTTTAAACCAAAACAAAAAAATTTGGCTGGCTATTTCTGGAACTGAAATTGTGCTCCAACTTCACAGGTCCTCAGGACACTGGAACCATATTTATTCTTCAGAAAAAAACAATTGGAATATGCTTATTTGTTTCAACAAAACTTCATTAAAAGCACTGAGCATGTGCAAAGAATTATACTGGGACTTCCAAGTGCCAATTTTAAAATTATATTGAGGGCAGAGAACTATTTAACCAAACAAGCAAGGATTCTAAATGTCCCTAAATGTTCCATTTATGGGTAGAACAATTGCAGCTAAGTTGTGGAGCACATAGCTTCTGTGGAAGTCATAGTTTCTGCTTTTGCCTGCAGTGGGGTAACGCAGGAGTCACCCCAATTTAATAAAATAGCCACAGGATCAGTTCAAGCCTCGTTTAAAGACTACTCTGTAACTTAACACACTAAATAATAATTATGATATGGTTTTTTTAAATGAGGTAAGAAAATCAAAGTAGAACAAGTTTGGAAATGAATAATTGTACTCACTTCCTGAAAGGCCATATGAAGTAGTAGGGAGCACAGCTTTGAAACCAGACAGAACTCAGGACCTGAATCTTATTCTGTGCTCACTGATGAGACTGACCATCTACTCCTGCCTGAGTCCCAACTTCATCATCAGCATGTGGGATTAGAATGACTACTCCATAGGATTGCTGGGGAGATTAAAATAGTGCTGAGAATTAGGCTTACTAACCATATGCTACGTAGTTAGCACTCAATAAATGTTGTCTATTTATGAAGAACAAGAATTGCTAATAGAGTTGATTCATGCAAAGAGGCAATAATTGTGTTTAAATGCAGAAAAGCATCCATTCTTATCATTTGTGCTGCAATCTATTATGTTCCTAGTTTGTTAGTCAGTACATATCGTTGACAGCTAGAAGGATTCGTTACACTGCTCATTTGTTTTATTCATAGATTCATTTCATATATACACAGAAGGAAAGGTAGGTAAGTAGGTAGGTAGGTTGGTCGGTTGATACACTCTTCCTTCTGCTCATACCACCATGGCGTTTCCCATTAGTTCTTTATATTAGAAACCCAAATCATCTTACTGTTAGGTCTCAAATACCCAGATAGTTCTCTTCCTCTGTCATCCTTCCATTTTACACTTCAAAAAGGAATAAGCCTGTATTGTTCATTGTAAACCCTGGCAAGGTGTTCAGAATAATCTTACAGGAAAACATGTTCTTCTTTTTCATAGGCTACGTTTTATGAAGGAGAGTCCAAATATTTTTCTGATAGAACGGCATTCCTAAGTGTGAGCCAATCCTATATTCCCATCATCCTTGGACAGAAAATAGAAGGAATAAATCAATACATCTCAATTTGACACATTTATTACAATTAGCTCTTTTGTGAACACTTAAAATTACTCAAAAGGGAAAACCCAGCTGACCTTAGGTAGAGCTCCATCCATTTCTTTTTCTAACTGGTACTAATAAGAATTCATACCTTGCTTGCATTTGGGGGAAGAGTAGAGGGAGAAGTGAGCACACTCAAGTAGTAATGTCATGGGAATTATTTTTTAAGCTATCCCAGCAGAGGCACTGGATGGGGAAGAATAAATTGTCAGCAGCCTTTCTACTTATGAAGGTGGAATTTGATGGACTGGCCAGGAACTCTGCCTAACAATATGAACTGGAGCAAATGAGCTGGGCAATAAAATCTGCAACACTTCTGTGAAACGCTTCTGTGAGTGTTTGCTAAAGAGGTGGAATCTTTTCCACAGGAAAACACTTTGATACACTTTCCTTGGTGGTTAAAAGTTTGGAAGAAGATGATTGATACAAAAAGATCCAAAGTGCATTACAAAGCAACAAGGTGTGCATCCACAGCTAGGAAGGAAGGAAGCTCTGGAGAGCAGGTTTCTCTGATCTGGGGAGAGATGAAAGGGAATAGTGTCTGGCTAGACAGGGACAGACTTGGTGACATGGCATTCTTCCAAGAAGATCCTGAGAAAGAAGATGGCTAGTGAGGCATTTCTAGTGCTGACTAATATTTAATTTTAGGCTGTGTATGGGATTGTCATTCCTTCTAGTATTTTCAATTTTCTGTACATAACTATTTTATGCAGCAGCCTTTAGACCATACATGAGGTCAAGCCAGAAAGAAGATAGCAAATAGAGGAACTGGAGTGAGAATTCAATGGGAGCAGGAATCTGGAGGGGAAACTCAGTGTATTGTAGTTATGTAATACACTCACTAAATGTTTGTTGAATGAATGAATGCATGAAGGGGTTGGCACTTGGAAATATTGGGGTAGGAATGCTTAACTTGCAGGAGCCTGCAGTATGGAGGTATGTAGAACCATTTTAGTTGGATAGATATTAATAAAAAGAATGCTCTCAGAAGCTTATAGGTCTTGGCGACTTCTATGCTACAGTTAACATCTAGGTATTGAGAAACTACTAGTATGGAGTTGAGGATACTTTAAGGTTGAGGATGAGAATGATGAGAAGTTGAGGAAATCTGTTCCAAAGTTCTCTGTTTTGCATTTCTCCATTACACTCATTTGCTTCTTCTGGGAGAGATGGAAAATTTTTCTGAGATACTTTTAAAAACTCAACACATTCAAAACAGAAAAGCCCAGTTCTATTAGTCAGCATAAATATTTGATCACACTTTATTCCTTTCAAACAAGAGATGTCATGACCAGAAAGCCATCATGTGACTCCTCCACAGGCATCATTGAATCTCATAACCATGGGGTCCTGAGAATTGGGCTGGTCATCCTTTTAAACTCTCAGTGGGATTTCACTCACGGAACCAAGGGGGAAAAATGGGGGAAAAAAACAGCTAATTTCTGGTCCAACTTCTTGAAGATGATGATGGAATGTTTGAAGCTGCCATCTTGTTCTCCAACCCAGATCTGTAGCCAACCTCAGGTGATGGCTCGAGACAACAATGTCATGCTCCTCAATGCAATGACCATGGTCTTCCCACACCAGCTCACATTGTGTTCTCCACTAAAATTCCCTCAACATAGAGCATAATGGGGGGAGTAGAAGTAAATTAATGGCTGACATTATTAATTAATTTTCTACATCTAAGCAATACAGTTGCCTATTTTTTACTTAGAAATGTCCTATTTGAGAGTGAGTCCATACAATGTAAAAGCTCATAGGGAAAATGGAACTTCCTTTAGCTCTTTGGTTCTCAAGCAGGGGCATTTTTGTCCACCAGGGGACATCTGGTACTGTCTGGAGTCATTTTTGATTATCATGCTTGAGGAGTGCTGCTGGTATCTGGTGAGCAGAGATTCTGCTAAACATCCTACAATGCACAGGAGAAATCCACACAGCAGGGAACGATCCAGTCCCAAATGTCAATAGTCCCCAGTTGAGAAATTCTGCCTTGAACGAAAGGTTTCAGGTGCTTTCATCCATCTGTCTGTCCCTTCATCTGTCCCTCCCTCCCTCCCTCCATCCAACAAAGATCCACTGACTTCTTGCAATGTGCCTTATAGATTAAGAGTTCTCTTGCTCCTTCTACCACCCCTAAAGATGGAAGTGGTTTTCAAATGCTGATCACTGGCCCTCCCTGCCCTCTGCATTGTCCAGGAGCATTCCATTTTCTGAAGCCACAAGTCACTGCCCCCGAGTGTTGTCACTCTCCCAGCAGTTTCCCATTTTGTGTTTTGTAACTCCATGAAGTCACATCTCCTTCAGGCTATTGGAACAGCTCAGCCAAGCCCGAAACCCACAGAGAGAAGAAGAAATTAGAAAAGGTGGGGAGAGTTAATGGCCAAAGCCATTCACACAGCACCACCCCCACAGGTCCAGCAGGTTCTGTGATCGTCATAGACGCCTGGTCAGCGAGGCATGCCTCCCCCGGGAGGTGCAGGAAGGCCCCGTTTCTCTAAAGGCCCCGCCAGGACAAACTTCCTGGAGAAAAACCCACTATCCATAAAACACACTCTGAGCAACACCAAAGTGCACAGTGACCCTTAGCTTTCTTCTTCTGAACAAATTGTTTAAAGACCAAGATGTGTTGGGGAGATACCGGGCACTGGAGAATTAGCAGCAGGTGCTATTTATAGAGCCACTGCGCTCTGCAGAGTTCTCTCTGCCCAGGGAAAGCCATTAATCTTCTCCAGCAAGAGAAAAAAAGAAGTAATAAACTTAATAATGATTTAGAGCAAAGGAGGGAGAGAAAGCACCGAGGCTAATACTAAGGTGGATCTAAGCCAAGAGATTAGTTCCTCCCTGTGGAAAACAACACACGCACGCACACACATACATACACACCCTCCCCCATGCACACATGCACACGCTCGTGTACACGCAGGCGCACAGACACTAGGTATAGCAGGCCCTGCTCCCTCCATCCTGCCTAAACCCACGGCTGCTGTTCCTTCTCAAATAAAGCAGTTAAATGGCTCTTCTCCAGCGACTGGCATACACATGTCTCTCAATAGCACCGTGCTACAAAGAACACTCTAGATACCCTTAAAATAGAAACGCTGAAGCACCCACGGTGACCCTCGCAGGGTTATCCACTGCTGCCTAAGAAACAGAATAGGAACGCATTAAGTTCTAGCTGGTTCCCTTTATCAATAAAAAGTGCCAAGACATGGCATTATATTTCAGCATGGTTTCACTCACCCTGGTGGGAAGGCTGAGGAGCTCCTGAGAAGCTGGGGGAAAGGGTTTCTGTTTTGTTAGGTAAGATGAGTCTGCCAGGTAGTTCAGCATTCGAACTCCTATTGATTATAAGGTCTTTTGCTTTGAGAAATTCTCTTAAGGTTCTCATGGGCTGCAAACATAAATTATGATGAGCAGAAGATACAGAAAATAACTTCTTTTTTTTTTTTTTATTCCCAAGCAGACACACACACATACAAAAAAGCACACTTCCAAAGGGAGTTACTGTTCTCATTTGAGTCTTTTAAAGTTTTCAGGGAGTGCCAGTTAGTGGGGAAGTATTTTCATTACAAACAATTCTGCCTTTTAAAATTTAAGTATCCTTTATTCTTGGACACCAACCAGAGACAATGGAAAGAAAGAGAGACCTGGGCATCCAGGCAGAAAACAGGCCCTGTAACGCAGCCAAAAGGAATGTAGAATTCTTGTGCAACACAATGTTAAGGCAGGGGCGTTGAGGAGAAATGTGAAATGAAGTCCAAGTGGCTGCCTTTTAGGTCTCGAGAGCTGGAACCGACTTGACGCCTAAGACCGCTGCTTCCCTGCTCAAGTATTCAAGCCACCATGGCGCCAGGGAAGAGCAATGAGGATGGCACAGAGACCACCACTTCAGCCTGGTGTTCGCCAATGGACGTGGGCCAAATGTGCAGCGGCAACAGACCCCAACACACTTTGTGTGTAATAGTTTTACAAATTTGATACAGAATAGATGTAGAAAAAAATATTAGGGGTGGATGACAATTGGGTAAGTTTATGTCCCTTGGGGAAGCTCTTGGGACGCAAGAATACTAGATCCTCTATGTCAATATCACAAAGAAAGAGAATGGTATCTTAGAGGACTTTACTACATGAATTTTTTCTTATTATAAGTAGGACTTCATGATGTTAGCTGAATTGTTGGCTATATGGAAAACACCGCCTTCTAATTCATTTATGTTAATAAAGCCTATTATCCCAATTACTGTTCATCATGACAAACCTATAAAGTAGCTCTTGCGGGTATTATTATCCTCCTTCTTTAAATAGGAAATCTGTAAAGTGGAGGATTGATGTTTCCATGTGAATAGGATGCTACTAGAACCCGGGTCTCCTGATTTCTACTTTACTGATTATCATACCATAGCAAATTTAAAGTAGAACACAGTGTCTCTAAATGACTCTTAAGTCTCTGAATGTAGTTATGATGTCACTGGGTCAACTGGTTGGAACATGATGCTCACAAAATAAAGACAATAACAGCTGTAGGCTGAATGGTAGGAAGGAACAACTAGTCTTGCATCACATGGTGGCTACAGACCACACCCCTAATTCCTTTGAGCTACTTCACAAATATATACAAATTAAAAATTTTTGAAATAAGGGTAAATGATACATAGGCCAGCAGAGATTCCTTAATACAAATGGGAGGAAGAAAAAAAAATCAAGCTAATATTGAATTAAGGATAGGTCAGTGATGAATTTTTATAATAAAAGATATCACGTTATCATGAAGTAAAAATATATAATTGATTTTGAGCTTTTTCTACTTGTATAAGAGAAAACCACGCCAAGAGTGTGTTCACCACCTATTTAAGGTATTCATCAACCTGCAGTGACCCTGGTTCTTCACACTGTCACAACCCAAAAGATAGAATTGTCTTTCTTCCCACTGAAGGCACTCTAGAACTTTCTCCTTGTGAGAGTTTCAACAGCTATAAGGACCCCTGACCTTATTCACAGAAGAATCATGGAGAGGTTCCATCTAAGTTGAGTCCCCAGCACCACTGACATTCCATTAGATTTGTCCTTGACAATTCCTTTATTTTTGGTGTTATGACAGTGCCTCTGTTTGCATTTCCCCCTTTTTTGAAAACCCCAATGTTGGGTGGAAATGGTAACAAAAAATAGGAAACTCCAAGAACCCATTTTTAAAATGCCCTGTCTCTTCTTGAATCACAGAACTAATTAATGAGGATGAAGAGACTTGCTTTTATGGTCTTTGGTCCTGAATTAGTTACTTGATTGCTACCCAATGCTGTATCAACAAGGTTTGGGGATCTGTCAAATTATTAATATTGCATACCAAAGTTTTCTCATTTATTTTTCAGAGGTTTCACCATTAACCATAGGAAAAAAAATCAATCTAATGATTCGTTTTACTGGTAGTCATTTCTGTATATGGGGGGAGGGTCAGTAGGCCACACATGAATCTGTTCCTATTAAAAACAGTGAGCACCACAGTAAGAGGAAAGAAGCCTAAGGAAAGAGGACAAGCTCAGGATCTGGGTTCCATATTAAAAGAAGAGCTGAAAAAATGACATTTAATTCTCTCTTGGTTTAATCTAAAAGGTTTTTCTATTTCCATATATGTGTATGTGTGTGTAGATCTATATATGTCAATGTATATATCAATATATCAATGTACCTTGATATATATATATATATATATATATATATATATATATATATATATATGCATTTGTTTTAGCAAAATCAGGCATGGATATTCTACATTGTACTTAAAATTAGTTTCCGAGGCAGATTTTTTAAATAAGATCAATGAATAATACTATAGAAAAACCCTTTGCTGAAGATGCCCATTTCTCTGAAAACAAGGAAAGGTTCTTGGCTTTGGGATATTCAGGTGCCCCTGAGAGTTTGGCATTACAAACAACTGGCCCTGGCAGACAGTGCAGCTGCTGTCAATAGACACCCCCGCTGGGGGCCCATGTACCCACATCCTGAAGGCTGAGATCACATCTAGAAAGCAGAGTTCTCTGCGTCACGTGGCTTCTGAGAAGGTCAGAGAGTTTGTCCACTTTGCAAGGAAGTGGTCTAGGTGTCCCGGTTGCCGTTCTGGCCTGCAGACCCAACCGGAAGAACTGGCATTGCCCCGTGGCCCAGCAACACCAGCATTACCAGCATTCTTTACCATTGCCCCAAGCAGGTAAGAGTGCCTCTCTAGAAGGTCGATTAATCAGTAATCCAATAGATCAAAATCACAAAATTAACAGACAGAGTTCAATTATATCCTTTAACAGAAGAACCATCTTAATGGCTGTGGTGCCCAACACAGGATATAAAGCTTATGTGGGAGGTTAAGAGGGGCCGATCCTCCACAAACTCTCTGGAAGTGACTTTGCAAGTCATTTTACACCAAAGCCAGAAAGCTCTCTGCCTATCCTCTAAAAAATATTACGCTTCACCAAGTTTTCTCTGGAGCTGGTGAGCAAGGCTGCTGCCCCAGCAATCTGCTCGGATTTATTTTTTAAGAACTGCCACCCAGGTATATCAAAATTCACACACAGTCTCCCAGTGGGGTCTCTGGAGATTGATGATTTGGTAGCAGTCGGGGCTTCTGCCTGGGGCTCACGGACATCCAAGGCATGAGAGCAGCAGTTCTCCGGCTTACAGTCCCTGGTTTAGTGAAAAAGTGAAGAGCATCAGCGTTGACGGTCTCTCTATGGATGCTGTCCCGAGTTCTCCACAGTCAGAGTAACCAGCAAGATTCGGCTCTGAGGGCTCCTGAGGCAAAAAGTTGCTTTCGGTTCCATCCTCAGCTGTGCTGCATCACCGGTACCCACACTTCTGCCAGAGCAGAGGCCCCCTGCCTCTTATCCTCTGGAGACTGCACCTGCTACCCAGAACATGGTGAAGAACTTTAGGCAACTGCTGTGTTCCCAGGCAGCTTTCAAAAGACAGGAGTAGGATTCTGAAACTTCTTTGTACGTATTTATCTCCAGCTTGCAAAAATTCTCCCACAACTCTGCTGGTAGAGATGTTATCACAATTATTTTGACCTTGACTTGATGAATCGCATAGATTACTTACTTGGCTTCTTACACACTGCTCTGAACAATACTGGGTCCTTTGCCGTCTTAAAGACCTTTAGCTTTCCTGGTGATGTTATGTGAAGCATTTTTAAAAATATATGTGTGTCACAACTACTTTCTACTGGGATGAACTCAATGTACCTTTGTTTTGCTTATGTTCTGAATGAGAAACTAGACTTAAGGCTGAATTTAGGTAAGAAAAGCCTGTGATATATTGCTGAATAAACTTACCTTCTCTAAAGAGTAGCATATTTGTTTCCCCACCTTTAAGACATTATTTATTCCAATTTGTTCCCTAGGAAAATTTATACTACTATTTTATAACTTTTGGGCAAGGTAGAAAACTGCAAGGACTTTCTGATAATATTATTACAACTACGAGATTAAGAAACAGAGGACCTTTGTGTTTAAGGAAGCACAGCCCATCAGAGTTGGAGCAAGGTCATGTGAAAATCCGTCAGCTCACTTATTAAAACCCAGTTTAATGCACCCATATCCTCCCTGTGATGAGACCAAATTCTATGGAAACAGAAAACTCTTCCACCAGAACATTTTTTTGGACTGGGTACTCGTATCTGGTGTCTTCCATCTCTCCCACTTCTTTAACTCAATCGCTTTGTGTCTTCTGGGGATAAGTAGCTTTTGTGGTTGGACCATAGAAGGTGATAAAGAAATTGGGAATTAACTAAAGAAGTCCCAAAACTGCAGTCCTCCAGATCTCAATAGACACATACATATACAAATATTAATTAAAAATTGTCAATATAAAAAGAAAATCTGCATCGCTGCATAGCCATTGAAACTGAAGCGGAAATGAATACACAGCACTTTGCACAGTCTTGCTCAGGAATTAGTTCCTAATGAATCCCGCTTTGGGGTATGGGATCTTTGGAAATCTACATGGTTTGTGCACTGGGGGTATTTGACATTAGTGATGGGAATGAGTCCAGCTCTCGTTTTTGGAGAACTGTAACTGCTCAAGCTGATGTCCCTTCCCTCCCAATGTCATGCCAAGCCCTGGCCCACAACATCTGGAAGATGCTGTTTGTAAATTTAAATATGAATATAATATTTAAGGAAACTGAGCAGTCACAGAACAGTATTTTAGCATATGGTATTTTATATAGTATATAACATAAAACTGAAAGTCATGTTGAAAAAGAGAAAACTAACAGAACTCATGTTGACTTTAGAGCCTGCTGGGTTAAAAGCCACCCTTAGAACTACACTCCAGCGATCCTACATTTCCGAATCACTCTGGGCTTCACAGATGTTCCGTGATCGTTGGCCTTTAAGGGCACGTAGTTATTTCAGCAATGGGGGCCCTGCAGACCTGCAGCAACGATCTGCCACAGAGGAGGGGTAGGATTTTTCTGCTCAAAATGGAAAATCTCTCAAAAATTCATTGATTGGAAATTTTAAAATTATCTAACAGCCCAACCAGTGCTTCAAGGGACAGCAGGAAGTCCTCAGTGCCCTAATAATAATAATATCACGATAGCATTTCTTATGGAGGAAGAAAAAAAATGCTCACTGTCTCCTGTCAATTGACAAATCAGTAGCACATGCTGGATGATAGATTTCTTTGCGACGTTGTTGCCCAGGTCTAATGGCTGTGTCTTTGAACCAGAGATCCCGTCCTAGAAAGTATAAATGAGTCCCCATCAGGGTTGGTCAAAGAGGATTGATTCTAGCAGTGTCTTTTCAAATGACTCTACTTCAAATACTCATCGTTTATTGAGTAGTTTCTTGGATTGAAGGGCTGTGGGGTTTTTGCTTTTTTTTTGATGGAGTCATTGATTTTTCTTTTTGCCATGATTTCGTTAGATTGAGTTTTACAGCCCACATTCATCAAAACAAAATAATTTTTAAAGAGTTCCTTCCTATAGGCTGTGTGTGTGTGTGTGTGTGTGTGTGTGTGTGTGTGTATATATATATATATAGTAGTTTTTTCTTTTATTTCAAAGCAATAAAATTCACTTATTTGATGATAAGTTTTCCTACATAAAGTTGTGATGTTGTTTCTTATATAAATTTGTGATGTTGTTCTTTTTGTGGTGAAAATACCAGTAACTACCAATGCCATGGGAGAGTAAGACACAAAGATGTAGATTTCCCACTATAGATAGAGATAGAGATGAATTTGCATGTCCGGGGAAGTTATTGTTTTATTTTTAATTAAAGAAGAACCTTTCCATCAAGATGTTCCCCAGCACGTCCTTTGGGGCTAGGTAGCAGCGACACAGTCTGAGATGGAACGAGGCCTCACAATGTGCTTATTAAGGAACTTTCTTGGCAAACCACTGAAAAATACCCTAAAGTGTGACCATCGCATCTGCGTCAAGTTATGAAAAAAGTAAGGCTTGTTAACCTGCTGTTTGGAAACCAGAACACTTTTATCAGTTCATATAATTGCTAACCCTTATTCACTGCTCAACACTGGAGAGTTCTTTACCTCCTAAGATCCCACTAATTGCTGACAGATTTGATTTCTCCCTGACAGCAGGAGTCCTGTTTCTGGCCTTTACATCCAGTAATTGCTTTATTTTTCTCCCTCTGCTCTAAAAAACGGAATTCCCTTCTCCCCTGCTTGAACCCCTTTAATGGCTTCTTTCTCTGTTATTAAATCCTTGCCATTTAAATCACATTTAGCGATGTTTTGAATAACTGATTCCAATTACTGAGGCTCTTACCAAGAAGCAGCTGAAAACGCAAGTCATTACTTGCCCACAGACAAGCGGCTACACCTTCCAGCCAAGTCTCTGGTGAACTGTATTGTATTTCTCCTCGGTACGGGGCAATTTATACTCACAGGAGGCTGATGTTCAGCAAATATACAGCCGCTGGAACTCTCCGACACCATCATTTGCACATAATAGATATTAGATTTTATATTTATTTTATAAATAGCCCGATCCCTTAAAGAAACCCTTCCCTTCTTCCCACAGTGGCCAGTGTAGGCCAGTTGGAACGGGAGAGATGAGCAGCTGACCGCTCCGTGACCCACGGTGAGGTTGCCCTGGTCTAATAAAACCCATGGCGGGCCCAGACGCAGCACATGGAGCCGCCATGTCTGCCAGGGACAGGGTACAGTCTTGTCAGACTCCGCTTCCACAGTCCACAGGTTTGTTTTTTTCTCCCCTTGCTGTTGTGGCATTCAGAAATAATACTGATAATCTCTGCCATCCTGTCTTGCTGTCCTAGCTGGTTTTTTATTTACTTGGCAAAATGATGCCTTTGATCAATTGCATGGTGTGATGGCATTTCTGTGACTGTCTCATCATCCAAGGCTTGGGTCGTTTCTGTTTCTCCATCACATTGGATCTCAGGTGACGAAATGTTGTCCCCTGTTCATTTTGGCAAATCTAGTTGGGGAAGCACTTTTCTGCCCAACTCAAATGAGCTATATTTTCTTGCAACCTGTGCCCTGATGAAACATGATTTTGTGGGTATATTTCATGCAGGAAGGCCTCTGTTACCCGAGGTATTCTAGTAGGTATGATATCATTTATACGTCATCAGCTCCCTTATTTTAAATATCGACTAGCCAGTGAATTTGGAACCACGTATAGTCCATGTTGGGATTATATGGTTTATAGGGTCATCTTGACAAGGCCCAGACATCAAGGCTCTCCAGAGGATCAAACTTACAGAATTGGCAAATGTGAAGTCAGAGCTCCTGCTTCCAATTTTATTTGCCAACTGTATGTCTCAGGGAGGACTGGGAGCTAAGAAAAGCTATCACTGATTTCCAACCTGAGATTGTTAGCAAAATCACAAGATCTCTCAATTTTTGTGTATTATTTGTACTCATGATAAATGTTTTGTGTGTGAGGCTGAATTCTAGAGGTTTAATAAATATCACGATTTGGGCAGTGATTCATTGATTTTGCTATAAATCTTACTAGACTTTTCTCCACTTTACTAGGGGTGGGGGAGGGGGTCCAACAGGGGTGTAAGTCAGCTCTATACCAAGTACAGCAGTGTCTTTTCTTCCTCAATTCATGGACGTTTGGGTGTTCATCTTTTTGTTAAAGTAGGAAATTTAGGAAAAACTTTTCAAACCTATTTTTCTGTTATTTGATCCTCTTCAAAACAGTGACCCCCAAACACAAGTATCTAAAAGAATCTAAATGATGGGTCAGCATCACAGAGCGCTTCAAAAGCCTCACACTCTCCGCCATATGCCCATGGAGATCCAGAAGGGGCACAGCACATGGAGAAAGATGCAAGCAGCAAATGCACCTGGGATTTTGTATTTCCCATCCTTAAACATTGCCTCTTACATTATTTATGTGTGATATTTGTGAAAAGTGCTACCTTGCATGGCCCAGTCTTCTCTTTGTATATAAAGGAGGCAGGACTGATGGCACTGCCCATCCTAACATCTGTATTATTCATGTGCTTCTAACCTAAAGGCCATCGCCTCATTCCCTCGGAACCAGGGGGGTGCTTATTCATCCGCAGAGACAAAAACCTCGTTATGATTCTGGGACTGAGTACATATCAGCATAGGCGGCCCAGCCTTTCCCAGCATCTATTATACATAAGGAGCCCTCCATTCCCGCCCAGCACCCAGCACCCTGCATCTCTCTTACCCCTTAGCTCTTTGTTAAGAAATCCATTTGCAGAGGGGCTACCCAAACCTCAGTGTTCTTTCATGAAGATCCCCAAAGAAGTCCCTTGGGGTACACGGTATGCTGGAGAGGTCAACAAGACAATGCAGCTCTTGGGTTTTAAATACCAAATTCATCCCATCAGACAGGTAGGGGACAGGAAGAGTCTATTAGAGCTACTTCAGTGGTGAGAAAAACAAGACAAATCAAACAGGCCATTGCAAAGACAAAAATGCAATATATAAAAATGGTCATTACGGTGGCTCTGGGCTCAGACCCTGGAGCTGCACTGCGTGGATTGGAAATTTGCTCTTTATCAGCTCTGTGACCTTGAGTAAGTCACTTAACCTCTGTGCTTCTATGTCCTCATCTCTAATGGGAACAATAATAATGACATCTACTTCATAAGAAGGAGAATTACACGAATTAAGCTCAGAGAACACTTTGACCAGCTTGGGGCATGCTCAAAAGACTCTGGAAGTGTAGCTGTCAGTCATCAACCTAAGCACTGCGTCCCTGGCCATCTCCCTTCCTGAGTGGCCTTTCTTTCCCCTGTCTGTTGGAAGCCCCCAGGGTTCTCAGGTGTGTGCGCTTTCTTTTTCCTATGGAAATTCATGCTCTAAGACTGTTTAGCTTAAGGGAGAAAATGACTCATAATATTGTGGGTTATTCCTACCAGGGATACTTGTGCCCTGATAGGGACCTAAAACCTCTGAAAGAGGTGGTGGCCTTTAAGAGGCAGCTAAGAAGTCTGTAGAAAGGGAAATAGGAGGAGCCTTCCCTGGGCCTCAAATCCTGCCACTCTGGGGCTGCCTCCTGTCTATGTGTCTGTGTGTTGCCACAGAACACTGTATGGAGAGAGAAAGATATCACCCATTACATTATTTTGCTGAACAATCCTGACTAGCTCATTGCACTCTTTGATCTACCTGTTCTTGCACTCAGTAACCACTTGAGAAAGAGATAAAGCACAAGAACAGCTGCCTGGTGTGGACTCAGTACCATCTGTCTACTGACTGTAAAGATACAACTTGGCATTCAGATCCTACTCAGTGGAGCTCATGACAAAGGTAAAGAACAGCTTGCAAAAGGCTTCCATTTGCATTTTGTCATGGCAAGTTTACCAATGTTTCAGCTTTGCATGGGGGAAAATCCCCCACCCCCAATCTTAAATATCTCCATGGGGGTAGTAGCAACAGGGTCAGAAAGACTTCCTCCTCTTTTGGTTCCTTTAGTCTTGGAAACCTGCTGTGGGCCGAGGGGGAGGGGCTGTGTTGGAGCCAGTGGCAAGCAGTACTTCCTCAGAACAGGGAGACATCCTGCAGGTCTTGGACTAAGATTCACAAGACCTGGTTTCCCGGTGATGGGCAGGGTGACCTTGAGCAAGTCCTACCCTCCTACCCTGAACCTCTTTAGTCATAGGTTCTGAACAGAATGATCTTCACAGCTCCTTCCCTCCCCAACACTTGCTGTTTCGAAATAAATCAGCCTTCCGTTTCCAGCGATCCAGTTGTTGGTTGTTTATGAGTAGACATTCACCCAGAGAGAGAAGCACATTATTAATGAGAGGACATGTGAATATTAAAGATACAAAGTGCAATCACACATTAAAGACTGCAAAGAATTGTACCAGTCCGTGCATACGTGTTTGTGTGTGCATGTATGTACATATTTGCCCCAGGGCTTCACTCAAAACCTGCCCCCCTATGACCATCATTATTCCTCCAGAGATCGCCTTAGTAAGATCCTTTAGAAGAGCATACAAGAGGGACTCTGAGCTTAGCAGAGCAAAGTGCCTCAGAAGCACAATGACTCCCCAAAAGTTTGCAGCGTGTATGAGGGAGAGGGAAACTTAGGGGATGATTGTGTCTTTACCTCCAGAGCTCTCCGAGGCAGTAATTCTACAGCCTTTGCTTTGAAATAAGCCGTAAGACTCATCAGGTAGATGCATGTGTTTCCCCCATATTTTTTTTCACTTGAATTTAATGAGATACTAGACATACAATGCAGCAGTTTTTAACTATCATTTCATAATAATTCATGTTATATATGACACAAATAATAATAATGCAGCACTGACATTGACCAAAATAGCTGGGCTCTTAAGTTTTTTGTTAGTTCTTTGTAACCTGGTAGAACTGTCATGACATTTATTTCGAGTATTTCATTAAGCAGAACACATCTGAGCCCTTAATGAATAGTAATTATAAGTCACAGCAGCATCCCCATTAGGGGATGAAGGGTTGTTATAAACACTTTCTAAAACAGGTAGACTTTAGACGGTGAAGTCTGCCTATCTAGGTGGGTGTCAGCACTCAGGAGGAAATTGAGACCTAATTCTAATTTTTTCACTTCTAGAGGTCAAGATAACTGTTAAGCCTGAGAATCAAAGTTCTGACTTGATCTCTTTTCAATAGAGCATGGGGGCGGTGGAAAGGTGCCAGTGGCAGATTCTAGTCCTGGTTCTTTGAGTGGTTGTGCAATTGACCAAGGGTAGGACAGTTGTCCTCTCTGACCCTTGCTTCCTCATCTTCTGAAGGGGGTGGATTAAATACTCCCCAAGAACATACTTGGCTCTAACAAGCTGTGAATTCCTACCCACCCCAATATGCCTATGGCCGGTGAAGTTTCCCGGTCCTTGGCAGTTAAGCCCTTGCTATTATAAACAGTCCCTGAATAGCCCAGCCCTTCACCTTGGCGCTCCAGTTCTTCTTGTCCCCCTTATGTTACCTTTCCTGTGGCTCCTGGCTCTTGGACTCAACTGTCTTCCATCATCACTGTCTTCTGGGCCACATCTATCGTCCCAGATCCTGCCTCTCTGCAGGATGTTGCTGTTCCCCAGGAGGAACGTGACCCCCTTCAGCAAGTTGCATCTTGTTTGGATTCCTCCAGAAACTGACTCAGAAACAAGGATTTGGATGGAAGTAGTTTATCTGGAAGGCAAAGAAAACATGGATAAAACAGGGAAAAAGAGACAGGGAGGTAATTCAACCAAGAAGAAAGAGGCAAAGGAAAAGGAGGAGAAGGAGGAGGAAGAGGAGGAGAGGAGGAGGGCTGTCGAGAGAGCAGCCACAGCGAGCACCCGACTTTAATGCCATGGAAGATTCTAGAAGCCGACAGAGGGCAATGCTCAGAGTGACAGGCCCAAGGAGTGAGGGAGGGTGGGTATCTGTGTTTCAGCTCCCATCAGCATTCTACGGGGGGAGGGTTTTTAATTCTCAGGAACATCCTGTCCTCCTGAGTTCAGGCAGGGCAGGACAGTGGTTAGACTCGAGGGGATGGGGCAGGCCCTGGCACATCATGGCAGCCCTTGGGGAGCCAGTGCACTAAGGTTTCTGGTCATCTTAAGAGCTTGATGATGAAAGCCCATCTGTCCGACTCTTCAGCATCAGCCTCTATCCCAGGTTGGCCTCTTCTGTCCCCTCTTCCTCCTTCCCAGCATCTCACTTCTTCATCTACCTTTCCATCCTGTGACCTTGGTCTTCTGGCTGCCAATTCATCACTCAGTGACCAGCCTTTGTCCCATGGCAGAATTGTCTGCATGTTGTTACCAGTTCTGCTGGGGCTCTCTCCTGAGCTCCTCTATCAAAAGCCCTGTGGTTTAGCTGTCCAATATTTGCTCAACTTCTTCTGGCTTTGGCCTCCGATCACTAGGTGGAGTGTCAAGGGGATCTGATGATGTCACATCTCACATCTGTAAGGAGCTTTACCATTTATAAAGGAATTCGTGCCGCCTTGTAGAAAGGTTGTGGAGGTTAGTCTCAAGCTCCGTGCTGGGTCCTTGGTTCTCACAGGTGTTAACTTTGTCCAGTGATGTTGAACAAGTCAATCCTCCTTGTTTGCAGAGAGTGGCTTTTCCTGTCTCTAAAGTATGCAGGACCATGGCAACACCCTCTGTATAGCTTTTTATTACTGGACGAATACCTGAGATAATCAGCTTAAAAACAGAAAAGGTTTGTTTTGGCTCACGGTTATGAAGTTCTCAGTCCATGATTGGTTGACCCCATTGCTTTGGATCTATGGTGACACATCATGGTGGGAGCTCATGCAGGAGAAAACCACTCTCCTCATGGCTAGGAAGCGAGAGAGAGGGGAAAAGACTAGGGAGGGTCCCATTTCCACCTCTGACATTTCCACCACCTCCCAAAAGTTTCATGCTAAGGAATAAAGCTTTAACAAATAGGTCTTTAGGAGACATGTCAAATCCTACCCAAGCACCTGCCTTCCTCACTTCACAAGAGTTACTGCAGCATTGGGTGAGGCAATGTGCCTAAGAAAACCCCCAGGGACTCCCTCCACACCGTGGCCATCTGAGCTTTTGCACTCCAGAGCTTGTAGCAGCTTTGTAAGAAGACGGGCAAGATGGCGTGTGCCTCGTTTCAGGGATAAGGGCACCGAGAAGCTCTTCTGACTCTACTGCCAGAATCTGGCTCTCACATGCATGCAAAGAATTAGTGCAGCCTCAAACCAAATCACATTGAAAATACATTTGGAATGTTACATTCTTGAAGAGCAAAAGCAAATGCATGAAATTCTTTGAATAAGTACAGTCACCATCTGAGATCTTGGAACAACTGAAAGATTGTGATACTCAGGTCATTGAGACCAAGTTTTGCTCTCCCTCTTAAAATTAGTGACATAGTTAACAGGATCAGTCATTCGAGGTTTGAAAATGTACTAATAAATAGGGCTGGGCTGAGAAACCAAGAACTATGTGCTTATCTGTTATTGGTCTTTTTTTTTTTTTTTTTTAAATCTCCCCAATGACTTTTAATTTCCTAGATAGGGGGCAGCCAGCCTTTTGAAGAAACTCATTTATTTCAGCATCACTCCGAGTTCCTAATGTAAACGTCTTTAGAGGCTGATCTGGAGGAACTAGGACAAGACATACAAGACATTTCCACTACTGCCTGAAGGCAATTTGCATCTCTTAAAGATGAAGAGGCAGAGGTTAAACATAAGCTGAAATTCATCATGACTTATATACCATGAGTTTTTTTATATATATCATTTCATACAAATCCATTTTTTAAAAGTTGAATATGTGATTTTTAAAGTCAAATATCTGCAAAGGAAATTGGACTGACCCGAATCTGCCTTCAATGTTTAATGGTAAGGATGTTGTGAAATCTGAAGCAATTTTGTTTTCCATGCACACATTCTTTTTTAGGAAGAAAATCTTTCTTTGCTCCACATTCCTCTTTGTGCCCACAGAAATGCTTGATTTGGTTTGGTATGAGTCAAACAAACTATTCTCATCACAACTGGAGCAAAGAAAAAAGAGCTTTTCATTCAAGTTATGGGTTCTTGAAAAATCTATGTAAAAGCAGTCTATGTAACTATAGCTGTTGGCCACTCTTTTGTGAGCTCTCTGTAGAATAGTTATTTTCTTCTGCACCCAACAGGAAAATAATGGGGCATGAAAAAATTCAGCTTATTAAAGTATAGGGAGTATAGAAAAATGCTTATAGAACTCTTTCCCCCATCTCATGAATGGTCATGCATGTCCATGGAGAATTCTTTCTCTTCTTCTTCCATGTCTCCCTCAAGATTATGCCCCATCAGCCTACCAGGTGTAAGAGGTGAAGTACGAGACAGGAACCATATCTAATGCTGAATTCCATGTGCTGATGTGCAGTCTGTATTAAATCACATCTGCCACTCCTGCTATGGTTTGCTTCACACATTTTAGAGAAATAATTATAATTCTCAAATCACAATGTTTAAAGGTGGATCCCTAACAAGAAGGAAGTTATAATGAGGCAAAGAGAGAAACTACATGGTTAGCTATATTCTCTATTGCAGAAAGCTTCTTAGCAAATGAGCGGGGAAATACCATCAATGATCACAGGGGGGCAAAAACTAAAACCTCCATGAATACTTGCAGAGGTTGTTAAACCCGATGGGCCAGTGTAATAATTTGGAGATAATAGCCTCCGTTCTCTGATGCACTAGGATACAATAGTTGTCAACTGTGAGGCTCTTAAAATATCGAGTGTATGAAGCACAGCTGGGATATTAGAAGTAGAGTGGAACAGGCCTGATAAATCAAAGGAGTTTGGAAAGCTGCTAAAGAGCCTTGTGGTTTGGGTGGTGCTGCTGATGGCAGGCCAAGGCGGCTTCATGAGTTCCAGGAAGCGACTTGGGAAGAACTTTCAGGATCCCAGGTCCAGGAAGAAACTAGAAATGGCATCTAGTCTGCCCACCTGCCTCCAAAGAAGACCACGCCAAAACTTTTTAAAATCCCAATGGAGAAGTTAAGTAGGTAGCATCCTTGGATAAGAAAGCCTGAGGGAGGGAAGAGAGAATCTATTTGTTTTATTTTTTTCCTTCTGAAAAAGCTAAATCAACCTCAAAGGGTTACTGGCTCTGAAATCGTGGTTGATTTGCAGATAAAACATTGTGTGGAAGTGCTGGGCACCCTCCTGCTCTGGGCCGCCCACTCTTCAAATAAGCTTTGGAAACACTTAAGTCTTGGAGGTTTTGTCGTTCTGGTTTGAGATCCAGCATGACTTAAAAACACTAGCCAACAAGTAAATGTCAAAAGATGAAAAAAACTTCTGCCACATTCTGTTTTTCATAAAAATATAGATTTAATAAGTTTCTAAAGGAGAACAGAATGGTCACGTTATAGAACATTGCCAAACTTATAAACTTTGACAGTCCCACATACAGAGATGAACGGGAAAGTGCATTTCACAAGAAATAAAATACGTTTTCTTTTTTGTGTGTGTCTTCTGGATTCGCTGAAGAAGAAGGAAAGGCACATCTGTCCCAAATTGCTTTGAAGGACCAGAATGGCATTCAGTTTTCCTGAGCAAACGGACTCTTTCTACTGGGTTACCTTAGACAGTTTCTAAAAAATAACTTTAATGCTATCATCACACAAAGTCAAAGAGACAAACTGAAAAAGTGTCTCTTTTTAACATCTCAGGGTTGGAAATAAAATTCGTCTCTGTTAGGTGTAATTATTTAATATTTACAGGGTTGTTCGTGACAAGTTAGCAAAAAATAAATAATTACAGCTTTCTGTGGCTTTAGAGTATCAGTTTTCAGATGGAGAGAATCATAGACATTTTTTGTCAGTTCTTGTGAAGATCATATAAATTAATGTTTATAGCTACTCAAATATAAGGTACATTTATTGTTATTTAACTTAATGTTAGATTATGGCTCAGAGAGAAATGGGCAATGCACCTGGGGTTCACATCCTAGCTCTGCTTCTCCGCCTATTTAACTCCTCTTTACCTGCCTGTGCCTCAGTTTCCTCATCTGTGACACAGGGCTCCTGCCTCAGATGGTTGGTGTAAGAGTCGCGTTTAGAAATGGAAGCACACTGCTGGGACTTAGGTTGGGTTCACTGCTGCTGCTACCATTTGTTGTTATTTGTGTCGTTATTTCTACTTGGCCTTTCTGGGGATGGGCTGCAGAACCCTAAGCGACCAAGGTATGGACAAGGATGTCTGAAAGAAATCCCAGGGCTCATGTTCTCTGGGTTTCTAAGTCGGGGGGTAACACACATGGGACTGGATGACCAAGTCCAAAGGAGACAGGACAGGAAGGGCCAGGATTTGGGCTCAGGAAGCACAGAGAAGTCTGGGGAAGGTCCAGGCAGAAGGTGTTTCCTGGGCCACGTGGATGGCAGTGCTTGGTGTTAAGGGGTGCCCTGAGGACCTATGGGCAAGACACCAGGAGGAGGATCACTGCCTCACACCTCCTTGCCTCCTTCTGAAGGATTTTAAAGCCTGTTCCGGAAAGTACTACCAAATAGCCAATACCAAAAATGTTTTAAGGCCATTCTCTTAAAATGTCAAGGAAGGCAGAATATGGCATTCAGATGCACAGTGCTCTTGGTAGGTGTCGATGTGAGTAGTCTTTTCAGATAAGGTCTACCCTCTGGCCTGCCAGGGGACCATGTCATCAAATCTAATGGTGTCCAACGCAGGGGCGGGTTTCAAACCACACAAACCACCGCATCTGGGTCTACTTTGTTAACTCAGGAACTGTCTCAGGGAAAAGTCAGTCAAATCGTGGAAGACATGTCAATCATCTGCATTTTGGACCTGCAGAGACAAAGGTCTCATTTGTTGATCTTCAACTGGTTGTTTTCTCTCTGTATAATCAGAGTATGTTTCTCTTGCTCTTGAATGTAAGTCTTTTTTTTTTTTTTTCCTTTTAGGAGGACATCATGCAAAATGTGGTGGTGCTGCCCATTTTTTACTTTAATTTTATTTTCTATTGAGAAAAAAGGAAGAGATTTCCTTTGGATTATATCTTCCAAAATTTGGCTAATATCAGAAACGCCTGGGGTGCTTGTTTTAAAATTGCAGACTTCTGGGCCTCACACTGCAAAGGAGTCAACATCTTTGGCCTGTGGTTAAAAAATGGAAAGGAACATAAAAATATATTGGGGTAAAAAATGTCTTTCAGAAAGGGCCATCTCTTCATTCAGAAAATTAGAAGTCTTGTGATAAGTGTATTACAATTTTATCGCTGAATTTAGCTCCAAGCTTAGTTCCCAACACCTAACACCCTACCACTCTTTTTTGTTTGATATATTATTTGATTGTACAAGTTCTGCTTTTTATATAATATGGATTTAATTGTTTCTAAAGAAGAGCACACTTTCATGATCAACTGCTTTTGGAATTAATCAGTATATAAATAAAGGAATTAATTACTAGAAAAAATACAGAATAAATGGAAAAACATTAGCTGGAGACAGGATTTTTCCTCCTTTTTTAATATATATGTTTTACATAACAGGAAATCCCCTAGTTTATTTTTAGAAGGATGTAATGCACATGCTTAAGGAAATAACCATAATCTGTTCTTTCATGAAAATACAGATAAGACCCACTGAAAATTCCTAAATACTACATTTTCTGGAAAGTTCCCAGAAATCACAAGATTGCCTACTATGAACAAAACTAACGGCATCATAGAACAAGTTGCCAAGGTCTTCACACTCATAATCACCATGCACCCTTATTACTTGAGGTGAAGCTTCTGAGTCCAATATTCCCCACATCAAAATGGCTCTTCTTTTCTGTTTTCAATAAATAAATCCAACCTGATGGTGGTCCCAGAGAAATAACTTCTGTGCATCCAGGCACTCACCTTTCTCTGTACCTATCTTTAATTTTTATTTATGTCCTTTTTGGTGCCTGTACTGTCTCCCCTTCTACTTATGTAGCTTTTAAACACTTGTCAACTCTGTCTGGCTCAGGCAAATCAAGCATGGTTGCTTTCCAAATTATCGATGTGTCTTTTATACGACTAAGATGAATGTGAACGTGCCCCATTGACACAAAGAAATTAAATGCTTGGATGATGTGGTTAAGGAGAGTTGATACTAGTGCGCCATCAAGTCTGAAAACCGAGGTATTTGCTGGTACTATTCAAGAAAGCCATTACTCTTTGCTCATACTCTTGCAAGAGGTCTTGCCAGGTCCCGAACATCTCTAACTCTATACCTTGCACATTATCATCACTGTTAACTATGAAGCAAGAGCCACAGTGTGATTCCTGCCAAAGAAGACATCCTCATTTCCATCTTTATGAAAATTAATTCCAAATAAAGACCTTTTCCTAGTAATTAAGCCAACTAGTAATTAGCTGAATAATCAATAACATGTTTAGTTTATCCAGTTGAACAATAAAAAGCCCTATGCAGATATTTATTGTTTTAGAAACACGGCTCTAGTCTATGAAGTATAGGAATGGAACATCAGAAAAAAAGTTAAGTAGTCATCTCTCAGTCACATCAAACTCATCCACCAAATTAAATGAACATTATGATAGAGCTCTTTCTGGAGCTCCATATTAAGTTAGCTCTGCAGAAAGAGGAGAAGCCATGTACTTCCAACCAAGGGTCCTCCAACAACAGAGAGTTTGCCTTGAAAAACTGACTTTCTATTTCCAAAGTCACGTATATCACCAATTGAAAACCCACAGAACAGCTCTAGCTACAGAAAGAAATTAAACAGGTAGTGAGGGTAATTTTCTGGACACAAGGCCAGGAGGAAGAGAAATGTTGGGTATTTGACTCAATCTGACTGGCATTCTATACTGAATGATCCACAGATTCAGTTCTTCCCTGCAAAAGGAAGACACTCTTTTTTTTTTTTTCTTTAGGGACTTTGAGAAAGTAAAGAGGATCAGAACAGCCAAAGAGCACTTTAAAATGCAATGAATTTACCTTTTGAACTAGACAAACATAGTAACTTGTGCGGTACACACAGACAGACTACTGCTCTAATAATTTGTTTATTGACCCTAAGAATGATGAGATATGATTATTACTATTATACAAATGTTAAAAGTTTAGCCACCATCCTTGATCTTTCCTATTTTTCTGTAATCTCTGACCTAACTAGGCTGCTAAATCCTCAGAAGCTTCTACTTCAGTGCTTTGATCGGAAGGTGCTAGATTAACCCTGAGATCAGGCAACTCCAGTCAATATCCATTTGTGCTCCCTCCCCTGAAAGAAGGCAGGTGAAAGGGAGATGCAGAAAATCTTCCCAGGTACCCCCAAGGATTAAACGACAACTCAGTTAAACAGCGAAGTCTTGCTGGGAGGGGCTGGGGGAGGAGTGAAACAGGTGGGAAACAAGAACACGGTGGTGGGTAGACAGTCCATCATCCTCAAGGCCACCAGTAAGCTCAGACCAGCCCCCTTTCCCAACAGGCCCTGAAAATTCTGGGTATTCTCCATTCTCCAAGTCCCCTAACTGCAGGTCCTTCTGGGAGAGGATTTGGAGTATGCTTATCATTTATCTTACATGTTGGTGACATTGTGGGGACCTTCCTCTACAACAGGATTTCTCAACCATAACATCATTGACATTTGGGGCCCAATAATTCTTTATTATGGGTGGATATCATGTGCACCGTAGGATATTTACTGGTTCTTGACCTCCACCCATAGATACCTGTGCATCCGGTCCCTTAACTTACCCCTTTGGGACAAACAACAATGTCTCCCAACTTTACAAAATATCCTCTGGGAGTGGAAAAGCTCCCAGTTGAGAACCAGTCCTATGGAAGACCCAACCTTCCTTCAAGTAGTAGGCTCTGGATCTTAGCTGACCTAGATTAGGAAATTGGGTGGCTGATATGGACTCTGCTTGATAGCTCACACTCTTCAAAATGATCATTATTGCAGACTAGTGGTCTGTCCACCTATCTCATGTTAGTCATGACCAAGGTTCCTATAAGAACAGACATCCTGGATCCTTTGTGGCTTGTGTCAGTAATCACATTCATCTTGTCTCTGAGGACCAAGTGGTACCACCTCGTCTGTCAGTCCAGGTCCCCATGATTCCCAGGAAGTCTAATTCCCATGAAAATACCTCCCATTATCCAGTGCAACCTGCAATGGCTGGATACATTTTCCATTGTTCTGAGTGATAAGTTGGGGGTGCATTTCACAAGGTTTTATGACACTCCCACAGAATCGAGGCATCCAGTGTGGTTTCTCTTCTCATGTTTCTGTTCTTGTCCCTGACTCTTACATCTCAGAGGATCACATTCCAAAATAAACCATGTATTTTGGGGGTCCTTCCTTTGAGGAGCCCAGACTATGACTCTTAGCATCAAGAGTCACCACAGGAAGCAGAACTCAGGGAGGATTTGAAGCTGGAACTTTTATGAGCCATGTGTCAGTAAGTATCGCATTGCTAGTGGTAAGGGTGGCACAGAGACACATGCGAAAGGTGTCTTTGGTACTTTAAATTATGGGGGAAATAATAACAGGCCATGGAGCCTTTGTTGACTCCATTTAGAAATCTTGGCAACAACATAAGCTCTGCTTACCAACAATCAACAGGAGGTGTGCACTCAAGTCCTGAAGGACTCTCTGGCACCTTAGGGGATCCTGAATTTTCTACAGCCACAGAGAGACTGCTAAAAATTAAGACCCAGGATCTATCTGTGAAGCAACAGAGCTACAAAGGCACGTGTTTGGGCTGCACGTTCAGGCTCATTTACAGTTCTGCCCAATAAGAAGAATCTTAGCCTGGCTTTCCTCTAAGAAGACTGAAATAAAGGCCCATGTGTAGGTAGTTTATTTTGGAACGTGTCCCAGGAAGCGGGACTAAGGGACAAGGATAGTAAAACAGAAATGGGGAAAAAAACATATGGATGACTCAGTCCTGTAAGACCTTCATAAAAGCCTGAAGAAATGAGTCTCAGAGCATCCACTCAGAGGGATGGAAAAAGAATTTACCATTGGCTCCTGTCCCTGGATAGTAGAGAATTGCTCCAAGGAAAAACTCCCCTGCATTTCTGGACCATGCATGAGTCGGTCCCACCTGGTTTCTCTGGAATGTCCCATTCCATCATGTCAGAGAATTCCGAGGTCAGGGAGAGAGGGAAGCAAGACCTGGCCAGCTCACACACACCAAAGCTGATGGAAGCCTCCATGCAATGGCTCCCCAGAGCAGTGGCCGGAGTAAGTAGTGGAGCTCAGGGAACTTGAATAACACACGAAATAGGCCTGACATGGCTAGAAAAGACAGCGTTTGGGGGAACAGCAAATGATCAACAGTCCAGTGCTGCTAATAAGTAAGATGAGGGCTGAGAATGGACCTTCAGCAACACCAGGGGTCACGATGACCTTGACAAGATCAGTTCCAATGGAGCAATGGGGGCCAAAGGCTGAGTCACCACCCAGACTCACTCCTCCTCCACATGACTGGGGAAATACAAACTACAAGACAGCGACCTCCTGGTCCTCCACCACGCAGCCTTCGGATCCACGTTGGCAGCCATCCTTGGCCTTTCTGGAGCTCCCGGGGGACAGGGAGTCCTCTTCATCTCTCAGGGTTACGCTGCCCTCTTCCAGCCTCCTCATGATCCAGTGTCCCTCCTGGACACTCAGCGTTCCTTCTCTGTTGAATTTCTCCCAACCTGAAGCCACCAAGGAGCCTGGCACAGAGCACTTTTCCCATCTCTGTGTAAGAGGAACGGAGAGCACGAGCCAGGAAGCCATCCAAGCCAGCGCTGGCCACTCGGCCTTCCCTCGTGCATACCTCCTTCTTTCCGGTCCCCTTTCATCTTGAAGGAGCTTCTGCCTTTACTAACTCTGGTCACCTCCTTGCTGCCCTCCTCTGTCTCCACTCGGACTATGAAACCCCTCCTGCTAAGCCCATCAGTGACCTCACTGCTGCTCAATCTGAAGGACGGCTTCCTCCTCCCGACGTGGACATCTTGGCAGCACATGGCTCCTTTGGCCATTTCCTCCTCCGGTGCACTTTCTTCCATTTGCTTCTCTGGCTTTTCTCCTTCCTGTCTGCCCCGTCCCCTTTTTCCCTGCTTCTTTGAAGCCTCTTCTTCCGCTTCCTGCCTCAAGGGCGGATGTTTTCACCCTTGGCCTTCAGTCCTGATTCTTCTTATTCACTCTGCTGGCTTTTATAACCATTCCTGGATCCTGATGAGTCCCAAATCCTTATTGCTAGCTCAGCCCTCCGCGTGGCCTGGTGATGTCTGCATTTGTAGGTTTCAAAAGCCCCTTGAATTCAGCTTGATGCAATGTGAACACGGACTGCTCCCTTCCCCAGACCTCTTCTTCCTGCCAAGCTCCTTACCTCACTAACTGGGATCCTCCTCCCTCAACTGGAGTTGTCCTTGACCCTTCCTCCTTGATTTTCCCATCCAATTAATGAACAAATCTTGTCAACTGTAGCTTCTAAGCTGTTCTAGGATATGTCCAATCCTACCAAGGGTACAAGCAGATGCTATTTGTAATTTTATGAGCCAACACAGTTACAGTGTTTGTTAGAGCGTCCTTTGGGCTGGCCTCTGGCAGTGGATCTCTGGTTATCGAGTACTGTTAAGATCACCCCTGTCTATCACTGCTTATCAACAAAGAAATATTTCCTTGTCTTTCTTCAGTCTCTGATTCATTTGATGTTTCTGAAACACAAATTTGTTTCTATCCCTGTCTTGTGTGAAACCTGTTGGTGGCTCTTTTGCTTCCATATACCTAGAAAACTCTTCCTCTTTCATTCTTTCTTTTTTTATTTCTTTTTCTTCTCCCCTTCTACCTCCTCCTCCTCTTCTTCTTCTTCCTCCTCCTCTTCCTCTTCTTCCTCTTCTTCCTCTTCCTTTTCTTTCTCTTTCTCTTCCTCCTCCTTCATCTCCATCCCTTCTTCTTCTCCTTCTCCTCTTCCTCTTCCTCTTCTCTTTCTCCTCCTCCTCCATCTCTTCCCTCATTCTTCCTCATTTCCTCTCTTTCTTTCCTGGCCATCTGGCCCTCAGCCTTCAGGTCTCAGTGCAGATTGTCAGTTCCTCTGGAATCCTTCTGGTCCCTGACCCAAGCCTTCTTTGTTCCTTCTTCCATCTTTTCTCACAACTTATGATACCTGCTTCATTGAGGACAGATTTGCACCACTGGCCCTTCTTCACCTCATAGTCTGCTTTTGATCCATGCCACTAGGCCCTTCAGCTCCCCCACTCCAATGACACTACATATGTCAAGGTCGCCATGTTGCCGCGCCAGTGAACAATGGACGGTTCGGTGACATCTGACACTACTGCTCACAAATTCTGCCTTGAAGTCCTTTGTCCCCATGCTTTCAGGACACTGTACTTTCTCAGTTTTCTTCCCATGTCACTGGAGGCTGACTTCTGGACTGACTTCTGCTCCTCCATCAGGAATTCTTCTTGGAACCAACATGGCTGCAGTGGATTAAATGGAGGTCCCTCAAAATATGTCCATGTCCTAATCCTCAGATCCCTGAACATGACCTTATTTAGAAAAAGAAAAAGGGTCTTAACACATGTACTTAAATGAGGATCTCAAGATGTCATCACCCTGGTTTATCTGGGTGGGACTCCAGGGCCAATGTCCTTGTAAGGCAGAAGAGAAGACAGACACAGAGGAGAAAGAAAAGTGAAGACAGAGACAGGTGCTGCAGCTGCAAAACAAGGGAACACCTGAGCTGCTAGAAGGACTCTCCCTGGAGCCCCCAGAGGCCAACAGCCCTGCGGACCCTTGACCTCTGAGTTCTGGCCTCCTCAACTAGGAGAGGATAAGTTTCTGTTTGGTTCTGGTTTGTTTTGTGGTACTGGGATGCACCTGGGGCCTGGTGCATGGTAGGCCAGCACTCAGCCTGTACCCTCAACCCTCAATTTCTATTATTTTAAACTACCAAGTTTAGGTCATTGGTTTATGGCAGCTCAAGGAAACTAATTCTTCATTTCCCTTGTCAAACCTTCTTTTCCCTCCATTTTTCTCCATATTAGGCAAGAATGCAAAAATCCACCAAGATCCTCAGATTTAAAGCCATAGGAGTTATACTTGATTCTTCTCTTTCTCTCCCATTTCACATCCCACCCATTTATCCTCTCTATTTAAAAAAAAAAACAATTACCTTGAACCCGATTACTCTTTGTTCAGTTCACCATTGCTACCGAGTTCAAGTTGTTGTCAAGTTTTCCTCTTAAATAGTTTATCTTCCAGTTTCTCTCATTCTTGAACCACTGAGGACAAGCCCTAAACTCAAATACCATCTTGTACCTGAGTGGAATCTTCCAGTGGCTTCCCAAGTCCTTAAACCACCCAGGGACCCATGGGACGGATGGTCTGGCCTTCGGTGGCGCCCAGCTCCATCCTCCTCCATGCTCCTCCCAGCAGAGTCCTGCACTGGACGCTTCCCCGCTGGGGACGCTGTTCCCCTAGAGTCTCCATAGCCTCTCCTCCTCTAGATCTCTCTTCTCCAGAGCCTCCCCTGGCCATCCCACCTAAGATGACCTTCCATGTCTTTTCACCATTTACCTTGATAGATTGACTTACTTTCTTCACAACACAAATTGTCTAAGATGACACTAACATTGATTTACTTGTTTGTTGATGATCTTTCCTAGTAGAAGGTAAGCTCGGTGACAAAGGGTTTTGACTGTCATCAAAAAAAAAAAAAATCCCCAGAGGCTAGAACAATGTGTGCCATACTCAAAACATACTGGCTGACTTAGTGGATGAGTGCGTTTTCTCTGCCCATTTGCCTGGGCCTTGTTCACCATCCTGCGCTCGGTGCTGACCGTGGTCTCCCACGGTGTGTATGTATGAAATCAGTGAATGTATGAATGAGTGTTTTCTTGATCGCCTCAGTGGGAACCACCCCTCTTCTGAACTTACACCTGATGTCACTTTCTATGTCGATGCACTATTCTGCCTCCAAGTCCACTCATTTCAATGTGTCATCTCTCTTACTGTGATAAACTTCTTGAGCACAAGAGCAAGATCTCTCTTATCTTGATTTCCCACGTGACGTATTTTGCCATGAAACAGGGAGTGGGCACTTCAGAAGAAATTGGGCGGCTGACTGAGTGAATGAACACATGAATGAACCACTAAAAGGGACATAGTTTTCAAGTTACTTTACAAGGATCACTTGTAAGCTTCCACATGCTTAAGACGGTCAAATCCATTATACTCATCCCAGATCTGCTATAGCTCTCTACCAAATCTACCACTTGAGGGGTTAGAGATTCTAGAAACTTCATTTCTTCTCTCTGAGCAATGACTATAAGAGGCCGCAAATAGCAAAACACTCAGGATACCCAAGAGCCTACTGGGCTCTTTTTGGGCCACTAACTCACTTAATTTGTACAGTTTAGCACATGACAAGATTGTTCAAGAGTACTATAAATGATGTCAGACACCATCAGAAACCACTTCAGAAAATCATTGCCTGTAGCCGGATCAAAAGGTGAACACCTGGCAACCTGCAATACCGGGAAAACAGAATAAATCAAGTTTTCCTCTTGACCTCCTCAAGATTTGCACCTCTGTTCCCCAAAGAATGTCCATATTTTCTTAAATTTTCAGCTATTATGATATAACTATAAATCATGTGTATGATAATAAAACATTTGGTACGTGACTGAAGAGACATTGTCCTGGGTTCCTTCGCCCTCCCCCGCCCCTTTGCAATTATTTGAGCTACTTTTGGGTCATTTTATTTACCCTGATCTCTTATTCAGGTTATTTTATTTTAATACCATTTTAACAAGTAAACTGAACAAAGAGTCCTATTTATCCTAAGAAATTATTGGAACTTGAATTTTTACTACAAAAATTTATCAAACTTCAATATTTTGACTTTAAAAAGCAATGTGATAGTGTTTAACTGCTTTAAACACACTAGTTGAGGCAGACCATAGAGCTCAGAATAATAATACTTCACACCCTTTTGTTTTTCTATGTCAGAGCGGGTTGGAAAAACAGGTTGGTTCTTATATGAATGACAGTCAGTGTACTCCAATTTTAATCCAATTATTTATTTCTTTGGGTATGCAGTTGCTCAGTAATGCCTACTGTGTGCTTCACAAAGCAGTTAAGTGTGGACAAAATGGTTTCACCTTGGGTCATCAGGATGCCTGGGGAAGGGGACTTAGGCCAAGCTGTACTTTAGATTCAGTCAGTATCCAGCAGGCTGTGTTTCCTCAGCAGGCCTTCTCACCAAAGAAGCAAAGCTGAGCTTTCTTACAGCAGTGTGGGAAAAGGAAGTGAGATGTGGGAAAAATTAAGACTTTTTTTCAGTCATTTTTATAGCTTGAACGTGGTTTATCTGAGATTTTGTGAACTTGATATGCTATTGTGTTAATGCTTCAAGGCTGCAGAGTTCAAAAAGAGATGGTTTGTTTGAAATTATGGCACCAAAATGTGTTTCCACTTAGGATTTTACAAAACAAATGCTTTGGAGATTTGGAGAGGGAGTCAGCATGGAAGGAAAAAACTCTTGAATTTTATTTTAGCATTCAGTTTCTTGTTCCCAGGCCACTATGGTCCCAGCACACGATGACAATCACGTTTGTTAAGCCCCTTTTGGATTCATCACCCTCTCCAAGAGAACATCAAAAATGCCTGGGAGGGTTTTGTTCCTCTGAAAAATTAACCTGCTTTATTCTGAGGACATTTTTTAAAAGACTATCCTTTCCTTGAGGTATTCCTAAACTAAAATGTATTTTAAAACAAGGGTCTCCCTTGTTTAAAAAAATGTAAGACCAAAAAATTAATCCACTAGCCAAAAATGTTTTTTAAATAGTTGAAGAGTTTTTAAAATTTGATTTTTAACTGATATATAAAAACATAAGAATTGTACATGTTAATGGGGTACCATGTGATGTGCAATATGTGAATACATTGTATAATCCTTAAACTTGGCTAAACAGCTCTATCTCCACAAATATTTATCATTTCTCTATGGTGAAAGAATTTAGGATCCTTTCTTCTAACCTTTTGAAATATTGAGTATTCAACTGTTACCTCCAGTAACCCTCCTGCACAACAGCAAATTCAAATGGGTTTTTAAGTAGGCACTGTGGTCTCAAGTTGGTTTTTCCTACTTTTTCAATACAATGGATAAGGAAAGCGTGTGTGTGTGTGTGTGTGTGTGTGTGTGTGTGTTTGTGTGTGTGTTGGGTGCGTTTGTGTACTCTGTGTGTCTGTGCTGGGTGTGTTTGTGTACTCTCTGTGTATGTGTGTCTGTGTCTGTGCTGGGTGTGTTTGTGTACTCTCTGTGTATGTGTGTCTGTGTCTGTGCTGGGTGTGTTTGTGTACTCTGTGTGTGTGTGTGTGTATTGAGGGGTGGTTTGCTGTGGTTGGTTTTTCCTTCCTTCTTTCCACCTGAAAGAAGCAGGATTGCCATAATGTGGTTGGCTGTCCCCAACCCTGCACTCTGCACAGACAGAGGGAACAGGGGAGGGACTAAACAGGTCAGAGGTTTGAGAAACAGGTGAGGAGGGAGCAGTGTGCTATTCACTTTGAGAAAGTCAGTTCTAGATAGAATCCACCTCATGTTCTTCAGGATCCCTCCCTTATACTGTTAGGCTTTGAAAACCTGAAGGGTGAACACTTAAAAACAGAAGCTCTTGGTAGAGAGAGATTTCCTGAACCTGTCACTGACATATGAGGGTCAGGATTTTTTGATATATTCAAGTATCACTATCCCGTAAGTTACTTAATTCTTATTTACAAGTTTGACTCTTTTTTGAAAAACACCTAAATAAATTCATTTTGTTAAGGGGAAGTTTTTTTTACTATCATACTAGATGCGTGTTTAAAACATACAGTTGCCTCTTGACATTCACTGGGGATTAACTTCAGGACCCCTTCCATTATGGATACCAAACTCCTTGGGTGTTCAAGTCTCTTGGGTAAAATGACCTGGTATTTGCATATAATCTACATATTTCCTTCAGTATTTCAAATCATCTCTAGGTTATTTGAAATACCTTGTACAATATAAATGGTATGCAAATAGCTGTTAAAATTGTATTGTTTAGAAATAATGACAAAAAAAGAAAGTGTAATTTTTTTGTGTGTTTGTGGTGCTGGGGACCAAACCCAGGGCTTCATGCATGCCAGGAAATCACTCTGTCATCGATCTACACCCTGAGTCCTTCTAAATATTTGTATGTGCTGTTGGTTGAATCTTTGAATTCATAAACCAAGGCTGTGGAGGGTCAATTATATATTTACTTTAGAGATACATATATAATAAATTCATATGAATATATAGTAGTATATTTATTATATTTATATATTTTGGATATATATTAAATATATTACATAATAAATGTATGTTTCAGAAAATATTAATAAATATTAATATAAATAAGTATATTATGTGCATATATTAATATATATTAATATATTAATATAATATTAATATTTGTTATGTTAATATATTTATATATTAATATACTTAATATATTAAGTGCACATATATACATATTTATATTGTGTATATGTATTAAGTTTATATGATATATTCTTAATATATTAAGTATATTAAAATATATTAAGTATATTATGTATTAACATACATATGTGTATGTGTGTGTGTGTACTATCTATATGTATATGCACACAGAACAGTTTGCCACCTAAAAGCAGCTCCCTTTGGGAAGCACTGTTTTGAAGTGTCCAAAGTAGAATTAGTTTTTTAAAAGGCTCAGGCACAGAAGGCAGCACAAAGCCACTTTATGACGGGTACACAGTTGGCCTATGTCACTGCTCTCTTCTTGGTGAGTCCCTTCTCTTTTGTTATTCCCTTTGGTCTCCATTTATCCCAATGTCCCTTCCTACTGTCACATTTTTTCCCTATTTCCATCTCCTACCTTGACACATCCCACAGAGATCACATATAATCTTTGCTTTAAGACAATACAGGTACGACACATTCACGCCCCCAAGGGAGAGCCAGCGGCTCGTACAAAAGCCAGTCACACATTGGAGAAATGATTCTCGCGCCAGGTTCAACTTCCTGTCCCTTGTGGAATTGCACGTTAATTATATGGGATCACCTAAATGTTACAGGCATAAAATCAAATTTAAAAATTATAGTTAAGACTCTTTTTAACAACTTCACAGAAATAATGAATTGAGGCAAACTTTTTATTAGACTGTGAAAGAAACTGCATCTGTTAACAAGAAAATTCCAGATTGCCTCTTATCGCTGGTGGATGACTGAGTCCTCTGCTTCACTTACTTTGACCATGTGGAAAAATACGACTGGATTTTTTAAAATGGTGCTTCCCAGATACTAATGCAGGAAAGTTAAAGTGGCTACCCCTTCTGCCCTTTTGTTTTCTTAATTCATCTAGAAAAATAGCTGAATAATAAAAATAGGAATTTTGTTTTGATTTTTGTTTCTTTTTAAAATGAAGATCACACGTAAAAGGTACACCAAAAACAAGCAAATGAAAAGTTTTTAAAAGAAACGTGATACTTTCAAACATACCATTTATGTTCTCCTTTGCAAGCTCAGTGACACTTTGATGATTTCATATAGAATAGAGGAAATTTTAGTGGGGTACGAGGATCCTGTTTTAAATAAACCCTTAAATAAAATATTCTCTCACAAAAAATTCCAACCCAGTCAAAAGGCAACTGACTCTACCCATTGTAGTCCTCAGTTTCTCCATTTGGGAAAGACATAGGTTCAATAAAAGGGCTTTCAAGCCTCTCTCTAGCTGTAAAAGTATCTGATTCTGAGATCCTATATATTGCCAAAATGCCAAATATCACGTTTTTATAAAGAAGCAAGTACAGGTTAAAACGAGAAAACTGCTACTTCTTATTTTGTTAAGTAGTGCCCTTATGCTAACCATTGTGCATTCATGGTTTTCCTATCTTAAAAAGATTTCCAGGTCCAGTGACCACCCCAGATCTGTTCTTTTTATATTTGTAATTTAATAGAATGCAATTATTCATTGTTACCACTTTCCAAAATTGTGCCCTGTGAACAAAAAATTAGTGAGCTAAGTTGGATCCATCTCATATGTCTTATATCAGAGCTTGATTCCAGTCTGAGGCACTCACACATATGGCTGCATATTTTTAAATTTAAAAAAATCACAAATATGTCTTTTTCTGATTTAAGGCTTTAGTGTTGATATACTATTTTATATACTTCTTAAACTAAAAACTTGAGCCTAGATAAAATACAAACTATATGCCTAAGAGGTTCACTCTGAACAAAGGCTGAGGAGGGAAAGAAGAAACTTCCTTAGTTTTGTCAAAAAAGAGCAGATTATTTGACTGAGATCTCATCAAGGCTGGAACCTAGCTGCCTTGGGATGGGATGAAGTAGGAAGGGTGACGCCGAGGTCTCTCGAAGCCCCTTAGGGCCCAAGCTGGGGCCTCACATTTTCACTTTTGTGGCTATTTCTACTAAAGGTTAAATATACTGTTATCCTGTTTATTTTATAAGCACCAACTTGTAAAGTACGATCATTAAAATTTATAAAGCCTGATTTTGCTTTTTTTTTTTTTTTTTTAAATGCATTCATGATTGGCTTCTGGATAGCTGCATATCTGTGCTCCCAGGAATCTGAGTTCCTGAGAATTGGATGTCTGTTTCACTCAGTGCTGTGTTCCCAATGCTTAGAATAATCCCTGGCACATAGTGGATGCTCATACAGAATTTGATGAAAAAGAAAATGAGTATATTTTTGTATATGAATTTTCCAACTGTACATTCTTAAGAGAAAGAATACTTTAGGGAAACCCACAGGAACCAACTGGTACACAATGTAATCTTTCCATCTTTTCATGGGACATCCCTCAAAAGTGTTTTTACCCATTTCTAAAAACTAATACAAAGTAGCTGTGCAATGGTGCACCCATGATCCCAACAATCAAGAGGCTAAGGCAGGCAGATCTCAAATTCCAGGCAGCCTGGACAACTAAGCAGTCCCCCATTTCAAAATAAAATATAAAAAGGGCTGGGAGCGGGGCTGGGGCTGTAGATCAGTGGTAAAGTGCTTGCCTCGCATGTGTGAGGCACTGGGTTCAATTCTCAGCACCACATAAAAATAAAAATAAAGATACTGTGTGTTCATTTACAACTAAATAAATATTTTTTTTAAAAAGAGGGAGAGTGCTGGGGATGGAGCTCAGTGGCAAAGCACTTGCCTAGCATGTGCAAAACTTAAACTAAGGGATACCTAATATAGATAGGCAACAATAATAAACAGATATTAAAAACAGATGAAGATGCAATTATTTGTTTTTTCAACCCTACTGTTACTCTCAAACTTCCTCTCACCCCAAGCCATCTATACAGGATAGAAGAGACTGACTGAATGAATGAGTGAACTAATGAGCAAATAAACAATTCTGGGAAAGACTATATTATCTCCCTTTTTGAAACTTAATTTGTACAATAATAATAGCTAGCACATGCAAGGTGCTTATTTTGTCAAGCTCTGTTCTAAGGAGATCTCATTCATAAACTTGAGTTATTCTTGCAACTATCCTGAGATATGTGCCCTAATTCCACCTTCATTTTGCAGATGGTGAAACTGAGGCACAGAGATATAAGTGACTTGTCCATGATCACATGCTTAGGGTGAAATCAGGAGTCAAAGGAGAGCAGGGCATCCCGTCCACACTCCCGGCCACTCCAGAGTGCTGCTGCTGCTGCTATGCTGCAAACAAACAACTTTGGCTGGCTTTAGCCCTATATTTCCAAATTTATTTGACCACAGTGTACCAATCAAAATACCCAGAACATCATGTGGTGAGCCCAGAAGCACATATTCCTTTGTTTCCTTATGAGACAAATACATGACCTTCTAAATAGGAAAAAGGAGCTATAATCAGAGACATTCTCCTAACTTTAGGAGAGAGTTAATGTGAGATGAGTTTGAGCTTTCAGTTTCCATGATATAATTTGCTTATCAAATGAGAGAAGAAAGATATTCTTTTCCTTCTATTAAAAATAAAATTTAAGGGCTGGGGGTTTGTGTCTCAGTGGTAGAGTGCTTGCCTGGCATGTGTGGGGCACTGGGTTTGATTCTCAGAACCACATATAAGTAAATAAATAAATGTCCATTGACAACTAATATGTATATATTTAAATATTTCTGAGTTACTAACCAAACAAAGCTATTTAAATATCAAAACAATTGATACTATGAAGTTCATGAGGAATGAAGACTGAGAAATGTTCTGTTCTCCAAAGTGATTGAAAGCCAGGCCCAACATTTTACCATGAACGGTTCCAGCTTGGCCTCCTTCCTACAGATGCCAGCCAACTTCTGTAGACTGGATGCAAAGGCTAATATAGAACAGCACTTTATTGCACAGGTCTGTATTCGACCTTAGGGAGGAGATGTAGATCTAGGTAAACTGCATTTTTAGGGGAGTAGGGAAGATAAGTTTGTCTTCTTTGAGAGGTACACAGTCCTGATCCATCCATAGAACAGGGAGCTTGCAGCATCTTTAGCTGATCTGTGAATTCTTGTTCCCATTCACCAAGATCAAGTTCAAGGTGCAGAAGAATGGTGAGCAAGGCCCATAGGTAGAAAAAGACAATGATAATTCACTCCACTCTTGTCCCCTGTCACCAGGGGTAGGCATCAATGCCAGCTCTGTCTTCAACAAAAGCTTTGGGCAAGCAAAGGCCTCTTGGAACACAGTGGATGGCTTGGGTTTACTTTTAGCACCAAGCAGTGCTGAGTGGGATGAGGTTTCAATACACACTCACAAGGAAAGGGCCAGATGAGCTGGGGCTGGCTGAGGTTTCCTTGGAGGTTTTTTTATTAAAATTCTGATTATTGTCGGCCTACAAATCAGAAAGTAACAGAATCCAGAATCCTTGGCCACGCTTTGTAATGCGCAGCATGTGAACTGGGCTGCTCTGGCCCTAGAGCAGCGGAGGAGAGCTGGTTTTTAATGATTTCACTATTAAGCTCTACAGTTTATTTTACTAAATATAACTTCTAATGTTATAAGTTGACATAACTTTTGAACAAAGGAAAGCGCCGATGTTGATGACTGTAAAGAATCACACACATATCCATTCTCGTAGTCTTCCAGAGTTGAAGGTACAGCATGAGATATGTCATTCGAATGCATAATGGAGTCCCTCAGTGGTTCAATGGATGGCTTGAATTAATAAAAACATAGGGAAATTATTCTTTAAAACCATGAATTCACAACTACAAAGCTTATTTTTGCTTTGCTATTATTAATACAATAAGAGGTTTGACTTTGACCCTGGAATCGTAAACGTGGAAAACATTAACAGTATTATATTGACATGTCTGAGCCCCTCTTTTTTCTGTATTAAACTGAGGCTTCTGATAAGTTTGGAGGAGTCCCTGTGGCACCAAATAAAACTAAACAATTCATACAGACTAAGATCAAGGAGGGCTCGTGAATGCAAGGTTCCTGCTCTTCCATAAAAGAAAGTTTTCTGGAAACCACTGGCAATTATTAATGTTTAAAAACTATAATTTAAGAAACCATCCTTTTAAGAAATAAATATTAACCTTGGGGAAAATTTTGTCCTTTATAGTAAGCTCCATAGCAGGGTTTTCAAAACCATGTTGGACTCGTGTTGATAAAAATGACTTCATAGTATTCTTAATTTCGCCTTTTCCCTTTAACCACAACCTGTTTAAATTATCTAGGAATGAATAAGAAGGCTGAGGTTGTCTCTTCAATGTAATAACATATCCATTACAATAATAATTATAAGGATATCTTATAGAATGTTGCAATTTTTTCTGTAAGAATTTAATTCTTAAGGTTGGGTTTTGGCAACACAAAACAAAATGGGATTATGTGTGTGTGTGTGTGTGTGTGTGTGTGTGTGTGTGTCCTCTAGATCCTCAGCCTCCTCTGTGGGTAATAAAGTGGAAGTTTTTGGCAACCTGTGAGTTTTGCAGGCTGCTCTGTAATCTTGCAACAGAAAATTGCATTTGGTGTCAGAGATTGCAATGGAAGTCTTTCTCTTGCTTCTCAATCTAAATAGACCAGTAGCCATGAATCACAGATGCAATAGAACACATTCTGGAGGTAAGTATATAAGGAAGAGGAGAAGCTAGGAAGCAATTGCCATTGGTCATCTGGTTGTGATGCCCCCAATAAGTATTCAAGATCTGCTTTCCCCCCAGTAGGGTAACAGGCTGGAAGCTCCGTTTGAAGCCTTTCACAGCCTGAAAAGAGCGTGTGAATCATCGGTGTGCCTATAAATATTGCTGACTACAGCTCAGCGGTTCCTTAGACATGGCATTTTCTTAGACTTTTTGCTGAAATTTATGACTTGGTAAAGCTTTAGAAGGAACAATATTTCCAAAGATAACTTTTGTCAGAGAAATAAAGCAAATTAGATAAAAATCATTATGAGTCTTAAGAGGATATTTCCTTTAAGTCTAAAGTATATGCAACTAAAAATAATAAACTGTAGAGACATTTGCACGTTGTAAAAGGGCACTAGTCCTCTTCGGTCGCAGCCACATGAGAGGCCGCATGCCATCAAGAGAAGGCAGATACTGAGCCTGCTTTTCAGTTGAAAATGGGTCGAGGGGAGCAATCACCACCATCAGTTAATAAGACCATGTGTCCAAATTGGATTGATCTTCAGAATTTCAAAAAGGCTATATTTTCTTTCTGAATATAAGTACTGTTATGGCAAGTGATGGGTCGTGTTGGTTTGCCTGGCAGCTGTTAATGTCCCCCTCTTACCAAGACAATAGGACTCCTTTTGAAACTCCCCACTGGGAGTATTTTCAAACACCTTGGACCACAGATGACATCAGCTTTGATGTCCTTTAGAGTAGCTTTAATAACTCAAAAGACTTTCTCAATTTATTTTTGGTTTAAAGAATTGAGGTTCCATTTACCTAAGAAAAACCCTAAGGTTGAGTTGTGATGACACAGAATGAAATGAGACTTTTCCTTCCACACCCTCTCTGTCTTTAAGTGCAGCTCACAAATCTCTAGTGTGAGGATAGCAAATGTCAGTAATTATTTAAACAGGATTTGGGGTAATGTTTGGTTTCATTAAACACCTTCAAACATTTAAACTTTGTTTATAAAGTTAATATGCTTTTTATTTTCAAGTACTTCAATTATCTGAACTATAGAAACCACAGTGTATACTTAAGTAACTTTTATATATCTAGCATATTAAACTTAAACACACAATGACACTAAAGTTATTATAAATGGTCCAACATTGAACGTGAGTTTAGTAAGAGTTCAATTTAAAATCTGAATTCTAAGTAAAATATTAACCATTCCAAAATGAAGCGTGTCTGAGAAGCAAGACTTTCGTTTTTAAAATAAAAACAACCCTGAGCAAATCAGTACAAGTTTATCACTCTAAATAAAAATCATACAATTATAAAATTTCAACTGAAGTTATAAGACTTTCATTTTAGCCAATCTCAGAGTTGCATGCCTATAATCCCAACTACTTGGGGGGCTAAGGCAAAAGAATTACAAGTTCAAGACCAACCTCATCAGTTAATAAGAGCATGTGTCAAAATAAAACAAATAAATAAAAGGACTGGGAAGATGGCTTAGTGGTAGAGCACCCTTATCCCACCCACATGCACACATACAAAAAGACTGTCATTTTCATAATATCAAATTCATAAAGTAACAAAAATATGAACAGCTTTCTTCTTAAACCTCAAATATTAATACTTCAAGTTTAATTATCACAATCCTCCATTGCTTAATTCTAAATCTTCCTAGAGCTAAAAGAGTCTTACCTACTAAAGTCTGTTAACCATCCCAGTTAATTTAGGTCACTGTTCACAGAGATTTTGGTCTGAGTGAGGGCTAGATTTTTGCTAAGAACCCTGATGAGGCTCACTGAAACTTGGTTCACTATTTAAATGTCCTGGGCTACAAAATATGAAAGTGAGGTCCACCTTACTAATCCTTAGGGAAATGCTGATCAAAACCACAATGAGATATCACCTCACTCCCATTAGGTTTATCAAAACAGACAGAAGACAACAAGAGTTGGTAAGGATGTGGAGAAATTAGAAACCCCGGGTGCCGCTGGTGAGAATGTCAAATGGTGCAGTGGCTATGGAAAAGAGATGTCCCTTCCTCTGAAAATGAAAAATAGAATATGATCAAACCATTGCACTTCTGGGTGTATATCCAAGAGAGATGGAAGCAGGATCTTTTTTTAAAATTTTATTGTATATGGACAGAATAGCTTTATTTTATTTGTTCATTTTTATGTGGTGCTAAGGATCGACCCCAGTGCCTCATGCATGCTAGGCAAGCATTCTGCCACTGAGCTACAGCCCCAGCCCCAGCCCCTGAAAGCAGGATCTTAAAGAGATGTTAGTACATCCATACTTGTAGCAAACTTGCTTACGATAGCTAAAAAGTGAAAGCAACCCACATGCCCACTGAGGGTGAACAGAGGAGCAAAACGTGGTATACACAGACAGTGAATTATTACTCAGTCTTGAAAAGGCAGATGCTGATGCATGCTACCCAGGAGGGGGTATTGAGAACATTATACTAAGTGAAAAAAGTCTTCACAAAAAAAGGCAAATGCTGTAGGATCCTACCTAAATGAGGTGTCTCAGAGTAGTAACAGTCAAAGAGACAGAAGGCAAAACCGTGGTTGCCAGGGGTGGGGATGTGGGGAGATGAAGAGTTAAAGGGCACAGAGTCTTCGGAGTTGCAAGATGCAGAGTTCTGGAGGCTGGTTGCACAACAATGTTAATGTACTTCACCCTACAGAACACAACACTTTAAAATGGCTAACACCGTAAAATGTATGCTGTGTGTATTTTACCACAATTAAAATTTTTCTTAGAATTACTTCAAGAATCTCAAGTTTCATAATCGTGAGTGTTGATGAGGATGAGTAGAAAAGGGAATCCTCCAACACTGCTCATAGGAAGAAAAAAATGACACGGTCACTTAGGAAAATCATCAGGTAGATCCTCAAATGATTAAATATGAATGAGCCATTCCACTCTGGTACATATAGCCTAGAGAAATGAAAACAGATGTCCATGCAGAAACTTCTACAAGAATGTTTATAGCGGCATTATTCAATATGGCTGAAAGATGGAAGAAACTCTAATATTTGTCTTTTGACTAAAGAATAAACAAAATGTGAAATATTATCCCTACAACAGAATATAGGATCATTCAGCCATAGAAGCCCACCATGGGGCTTGCAGTTTCTGCCCAGCATCGAAGAAGCTTGGAAGTCATTCTGTCACCCTAACAGGCAAAAAGCTGAACAAACTGAAAATCAACAGCTCTTCTCAGACCTGTTAGACAACCGGTCACAGGACAAACTGTGCCCCTGAAACTGGAGAGAAAGAAGGCAGTTGCCGAAAATCACAGCTCACTGGAGCAGAAGCACTTGTGCAGTTCACAGCCCAGGGGCCAAGGCTCACCGAAAGGCCAAGGTTTAGCCATGCTTCTGTAGAACATTCAACTGGCCCCCGTTCCCTACCATCAGCTCACTAAAGGCATGTTTACTGCACTTCCTTTGACCTAGTTTGTCATCTCTGTCTTTCAACAAAAAAGTTGCAAGGTGAACTGGAGACCAAACAAAATATGAATAGGAGAGCCGGAAGAGACAGCACACACCACACTCAGACAAGGCAGCAATGTTGGATTCAACAGCCCGAGAATTTAAAAGAACTACAGGATGTGCTAAGGACTTCAATGGGGAAAGTAGGTGGCATGAGAGAACAAATGGACAATGTAAGCAGAAAGGTGGAAATTCTGAGAGAGACTCAAGAAGAAATGCTAGAGTTCGAAACAAAAATTAAAAATGCCTCCCTAGGCTCATTGGCTGGCTGAACACAACTGAGGGGGATCTCCAAATTGAGGATTTGTCAATAGAGACTTCCAAAACTGAAAAGCAAAGGGAAGGAATGGGACGGAAGACCCAGGGACGGAGGGACAATAATCAGAGGTGTGAAGAGGTGTAAAGAGAAAGCCAGAAGGAGAAGAAACGGAAACATTTAAAGCAAATACTGACTGTGAATTTCCCACAAAGTAATGTCAGACATCAAGCCCACGATCCAGGTTGGTCAGAGAAGACTAAATAGAATTAGAATTGTTGTTATGACAACAATAACAAACAAAAGAGAACTACCCCTGTGGAATCATGTTCAAACTGAAAGAGAACAAAGATAAGACAGGGGTGAAGGGGAAATCCCCAAAGAAGCCAGAAAAACGAATGAAATACCAGTGCATTCTTCAACACAGGTAAACCTTGAAAACATGCTAAGCGAGAGAAGGAAATCCCCAAAGATTACGAATCATATGGTTCCATTGATATGGAAGTCTAGAACAGGAAAATGTAGAAACAAAAGGTAGATTAAATGGTTACTTAGGGCTGGCAGGTGGGGAGAAAGGTGGGGAAACAAAAGACTGATAGCTAAAGATTACAGGGTGGATTTTTTTTTTAAATATTATTCTTTAGTTGTAGTTGGACACAATACTTTATTTATTTTTATGTGGTGCTGAGGATCGAACCCAGGGCCTAGCATGTGCTAGGTGATCACTCTACCGCTGAGCCACAACCCCAGCCCCTGTGGGGTGGATTTTTGAGGTGATTAAAATGTTCTAAAATTGACTGTGATGATGGTTTGTGAATATCTGAATATGCTAAAATCTACTGATTTATGAACACTTCCAACTGTACCTTTTGACAGATCTTTTAGCACTTTTTAGGATTATTTCACAATTTTCCAACTCAGAAAGCAACTTCACCTTGTTATTTTTATCCATGAGGTCCCAATTTAATTTGCAATGTGGTGGCTCTTGTATCTTTCCAGTTATATTTGCTGGTGTCTTGCTTCACGTAACTTTTAGCATTATTTTAGGGATCCATAACTATTTTATGCTTTTTTGCATAATTCTCTATTTATTTCAAATGTAGGTTCTATTCACTGTAAATATAGCGTACTAATCCCTTCTGAGTCTTCGATTCGCTGTTGCACTCAGAGCACGCCCTCAAAAGGCCCCTTCTAGATAGCAACATTTCAACAAATCATATGGCTCAACTGTTGAACAGCTTCTCAAAATTTTGATTATAGTTCCATTTTAGTTTTGCTGTATTTCTTTCACCTTAGCCTTCTATAGTGAACTTGTCAGTACACTTCAGTTAGATGTCAATTTCACGTACATTTAATATTTGAAATACTGAGCATTTTTAAAATGCTTAAAATGCGTGCAAAATGTTCATTTTGCATTGGATTGGTTAACTAACTGGTGAATTTAGAAAACCGTAGAAGGCTGGGCTGATAGTCTGCTGGAAAGAAAACCTCAGTCCGTTGTTTATAAATCACAAGACATTTGATACAATTACATTTGTAATTTTAAATAAATACGATATTTTGATCACCTAGAGTCAGAGGAAGCTAAACCTCTGATAGCCAGGTTTGGCTGACCACTGTGACTGCTAAACAACTAAAGCCAAATGAAGGCTTTGGGAAAAAAAAAAAAAAAAAAACTCCCTGAGAATGTTGCAAATATCTCATGCATCATGGTTACTGATAGTATCAGACAAAGTTATTGGAAGCAATTTGATTTTCATTAAACTGCTCATTCAACAAATTGGTTTCCCAGAAAGTAGATTTTTCTCTTTTCTCTCTCTTTCTTTTTGAATACTTATGTAACAAATATACAGTCACATAGAAGTTGAAGCAGTAAAGATTCATGTACTTGGTAAGCAAGTCTTTTATAGCATATGATCTCCATAGTTAAAACCAAAGACAAAAACAATACTAGTGACAAATTTAATCTTAGTGAAACTTTTTTTTTTTTTTGGCGTTGTATGCTAACTAAAAAGATGGCTTTATTCAGCTGGACATTTTAAAGCACTTAGTAAAACAGTGACTTGACATTTAACATTTTTCCCTCTTGAAAACAAATTTATCTTTATCAGGGTTTGAAGTGATAAATACACTGAATGTAAATGAATACTTCACAGCAGCTTCACACGGTTATCTATCCTGCACCATTAATGTGTAATAAATAGATGCTTTAAATATTTGCTCCTAGAGGTCTCTTCTTGAACTTAGGCATAAGTTATCTAAACAGTTGAAAAGAGATTTATAGTTATGAAGAGGCCTATATGTCAAGGAAAGTTTTATGATATGTTCTATAATAAATTAGCAATAAATGGATACAGGTGACTGTGGAATTTATGACCTTTAATGCCTTAATACCACACTAAAGAAAAACTAATTATTAAGGTCCTAAAGGGTAATAGAAGAATACCATCTACAAATTGTCAAATTAAGCCATTAGTGCTAGATATTCCAAGTAGGTGTTTTTATGTGACCTAGCCAGAGAGACAGAAGCTAATAAATACAAGAAAACTCAAATGTCACCATGCAGTGGAAAGGTGACAGTGAGACCTTCTAGGGCAAACTGAAGAATTTAAATTTAAATTCTGGGATTTTTTTTTTCTTCCTCTTAAAAATAATCATTCTTTCAGCACATAAGAGAAGTGCTATTTATATTACAAAAATGATTAATCTCATTAGATTTTCATGCAGTATTTATTGAGCATTTCCTCCCAAGTACCCGTGAAGATATTTGATTATGAAAGATCCCAGGGAAAAATAAAAGTTATCTGATTGAAAAAAAATCAAATTTCAACTACTCGCAGGTTTTAGGGTGTCTTTCCCACATGAAACCTCAATTAAAACACTAGTTATAGCAATGAATCTCTACTTTCATCTTGAGTTTGTCATAAGAAAAAAGAATCCACCCTTTTATTCCTAATTTGAACCTCACCAGGAGGTAGATGGGTTTATTTCCTGGAGGGAAGAGGCCATTGTGAAAGTCTGCCTGTTAGTGATCTTCCAGTTTCGAGTCTCTCACCCTTTTAAAATCCATTCTCCACACTAACACTAGAGTGGTCTTTATTTTGAGGGGGAAAATGTGGTTATACCACATCGCTGCTTCAGATCCTTTGATGGCTTCCAACTGCTTTGCCCTGCTCTGCAGCAGAAGGCAGCCAACGCCTCTCCCCTACCTGTCTTTCCAGCATGTTCCTTCTGGAGCCCTCTGAAGTGGAAAAACACTGACCATGCTCGTGGGGCGTGCTCAGACTCAGCGTTTATACCCGTGTTTCCTCTGCTTGATGCCCTTTCTCCTTGATCTCCCTCTTCTTTCAAGGGACCAGCTGCGACGACGCCACTTCAAGTGTAAAAAGTGTCCTGTCAGAATCAATTGCTTTCTCCTTCTCTCCTTGTCATCCTAACCCTTTGCCTGGGCTCCGTTCTTTCCGCGGGTGTCACTTCCTGTTTCTCAGCTAGAAATTGTGGAAGGCAAGGAAGGACCCGAGGCCCATGTTTTCATCCCCAGCGCCTAAGTATGTAGACAGGTGACAGTGTTTGATGGAGGTTGATGGAATGGAAATCTGGGGACAGGACATTAAAGGTGGAGGGAGGTTGTTTGGGAGACTGGCTCTGGAAGCTTTTTTGCTCTTAGGTCCAGAGCTAAGCTTCCCCGTTTCCTTAAGAGACTGCCACACAAGGGTGCAGAAAAGAATATGCGTTATCATCTGAGATTGAGAGGTCTTTTCTGCCTGGATGAAAATTAAAGAAAATTATATTAATGAGGAAAATCATGCATTGAGATTTCTGAATGGGGTAGATGTCTGTGTCCGGGGAAAAGAGTAAAAATCTAGAATCAGAAGACAGGAATAGAATCTCTCCCCTCCCTCTGTGATCTCATGGAAAGGTTTCCGTTTTCTTACCTCGGTGTCCACCTCTGTGAAATTGAGGATAACAAGCGAGACTTCACGGTGTTTCAATGGGCACCAACCGAGATCATGGGGAGGAAATGAAGATGGTAGTTCCTACCGCTTAGTGAGGACCAGCTGCACGGCAGGCTTTGTGTTTTATATACACTACCTTTCTCATAATTCCTAAAAAGGCACAGTGTATTTAGAAGAATCCTGTTTATCACGTGGACACTGGCACTGAGTACTTTGTCATGACCCATTCCCAGTCCAAAGACATGCTCCCTGGAGGAGCACCTTATACATAAATGTCCCACAGATGTTTCCAGGGTGTGGAAATGGCCAACACTTTAGCATTTTACCCCATACCTCCTTAGAAAGAAGACCACCTAGTGCCAAAACTGTAAAATAGACAAAGGTTTCTTTCACTTCTATATTTTGTTCCCTGTCCCCATTGAAAAGACTCTTGTGATTGTACCCTGGGATCCCCTAGGACCACACAAGGACTTCATATCTGTAGTTGATAATGGCCTCTTATCCTTCCCCCAACCTGGTGAATGATCCAGAGAGGCTGATGGCAACTCATTCACAGCATGCAAAGTCATAAGCATCTGCTTAATTTACTCAATTACTCTAGGGGGTATTTATAATTTTAAAGAGTATACAAATTAATAGACCTATCTTGTCAAAATGTTTAGTTTAAGACTAGTCCAGAGGCATATTTGCTGTGAATTATTAGAACATAAACTTCACTTACTTAAACTTTTAAATAAATATTTACCAAAAAGGATTTAGGCCCCACAAAACTTGGAATAACTATATAGAAAGTTCTGGTATAATTCTCTACTCTCCACTTTGTCTCTAGGATTGGTGTATTTCCTTTCCTCGTTTCCATGATGTCTGATTGGCTGTACATGCTCCGGGTAAATCTAAGAGTGGCCAGGCAGAAAGCATGACCCCAGCTCTCTGGAGTCAAAGCATATCCTCCAATTCTCAGAGAATTTCATCCTCCACTTTCTGAGTTTAAATGAATAGATTCTTAATCACTCTCTTCTAAAAAATTTATTTAAAATGTACAATGTAAAAGGGTAGCTCAGGAGTGGCTTCTTGATAGTGGAACTTTTCTGTGCATAGTGATGGTATTAAAGTGAATCAGTACATGTGGACAAAATGTCATAATACCATACAGAAAGAAAAAAAATACAGCGCAAATGTGAAATTTGAATGGAACCCTGTGGTGCATGCTGTTGTGCTGATGTCAGATTTTCATAAGGTATTATGATGTCTTCCATACTTTTATTGGTGCATTATAGCTGTACATAATGGTGCGATTCATTGCAACATATTCACACATACACATAAAATAACAATGTAATTTGGCAACTATCATTCCCCAGTATTTCGACTTTCCCTGCCCTCCTTCCTCTTTCTGTTCCTTTTCCTCTACTCTACTTTGATTTTTATGAGATTCTATAAAAGTAGATGAAGAATGTATAGGAATTCTCTACTATTTTTTTTTGCAACTTGTGATTCTTCAGTTATTTAAAAATTAGTACAACATGAAGTCTGCTGCTAGATGAGCAAAGCCAAGATAATGAAGTTCATCAGCCATTCTAGTGTCAATTTGTTCCGTAAAGGACCAATCTTTTGTTCTGACATTGTGTCCTTTGACTTTTTTTTTATAAACCCTGTTTTGTTTCTATATGTGTTTTATAATTCTATATACATGCATTTGCATAATGTTATATCACAGATGTAGATAATTGTTTGAAATTATTTGGTAAAATAAAAACTGGCAATTTGATATTCCCTTCCTTATTTTCTTTTCTTCTGATATGATCAGTCTGTGAAATCCAAAAATCCAAGAGCTACCAAATTCAATGTCTTTAAAGCATTAAAATTCGAATAATTGTCCATTTATTTGCCAGTTATTCAGGGCTTACCCTAGTGCTAGGCGTCATGAGAGTCCTCCCTCCAAAAATGAAATAAAAGATAGGTAGAGGAATAATAATGCAAGGTAGAAGGTGAAAAGTACTGTGTGAAGTTTGGAAAATGAGCTGGAAATTTATTCTGACACCTATAAACACAGGCAAGGCTGGAAAAGGTGAGAATCGAGATGTCAAGTGGCAGGAAAGTCACCGGCTAGACCTTTCCATAGAAAAGGAGCCTCGTGTCCAGACTGAGTGAAGGGTGGAGAAAGGCCAGACCTGCTGAGCTTGAAATAAACACAAACTGTCCACAAGAAAGTTTAAAGGGCCACAGCCAAGAGACAGATTATGAGTCCCAAGGGAATCTTCATATTTAGAGGAAATGAAGTCACTCGTCTCTGTCTTTGAGTAGCTTAGGAATGAAATTATTTTCCATGCTGAATCAGAAAAAATATCAAGTCTGACCACAGAATTATTTGATGTAATAGTTTTAAAAGCCGAATCCTTAAAGCTAGCACATTTCTTTTTTTAAAAAAGTGGTATCTCAAATATGGATTATCTAAATGAAGAGGAGGAAAAAAGTGGAAAGACGAAAGAAAGGGGAGGAGAATGTGTAAGAAAAGACAAATCCCAGAAGTTAACACCACGAAGAACCAGAGGAGCAAAAAACAGAAAGGCTGCTGACGAAAAAGTCCACTGATCAGAGGTTTTACTTTCTCATTTCCTATTGTCCCATCTCTGGTCATGAAACTTATAACAGCTATGAGTCTGAAGGTTTCCATATGTGACTGTAGTTGCTTCAGGATCCACACAAGTGAAATACCAGTAATTATATTTGTCATAAAATTATACTTGGCCTATTACCCAATCTATTTCTAGGAACTCTAAAGCAAAGTCTGTTAGTATCCTCCCCCCCATTTCTAGTAGCTTCCTTTAGTATACCAATAATACAATAGGAAAATCTTGAACCTATTGTAATATAGAGCTAGAAAAACATAATCATTTCCTACATTTTACTTTACAGCACATTTTTCTAATATGATTATTTAGGGCCAAAACACTAATAATTCCATTCTCTAGTCTTTGCCATTTCACCCCCCTAAAGATGTCTAGGTATATTGCAAATGTGAGTGCAATATTACTTATCCATTGCTGCATAAGAAACTATTACAAACTTAGCAGCTTCAAAACCTACACATATGCATTGTCTTTGAATTTCTGTTTCTGCAGAGTCAGCAGAGCCTAGCTTGATCCTCTGTTAAGAATCTCACAAGAGGACAGGCAAGGTGTTGGCTGGTCTGGGCTCTTTTCTGGAGACGCAAATGAGGAAAAATCAGCTTCCAAGCTTATTCATGTTGTTGGCACAATTCACCCCTTGTGGTTGGGTGAGTGAGGCTGTTGATTCCCTGAGGCCACCAACCTTGCCTCGCCTCAGGAGAGGTGGCTTGCTTCTTCAAGAGCAGCATGAGCCAGAGCCAGCAAGATGGAGTCTTACATAATGTGAAAGGATGGTCAGTGATGTCCATCACCTTTGCCATATTCTAAAGGTTAAGTGAAAGTCAAAGTTTCTGTTCACACAGGAGGAGGACATTACACAACCAGGTGAACACCGGACAGCAGGGCTTAGTGGAGGTCTCCTTGGGGTCTGTCTGCTACAGGTGCTAATATAAAATACTTCATTTGGGGGGGTATCTCTTTACATTCAAAAGCAGACATAATTTAAAAGATGAAAATGATGATAATGCGGGATAAAGGGAAACACTGATGTAAAGAGGAAAAAACTTTAAAAAGGTGTTTTTATAAATTCGTTCAGGATATAGTAAATAAAATTCAAGTTTATGTTTTAAAAATTACTTAAATAATGTAGAATTGAATAATAAATTGTCTAGCTGATTTCTTCAAGATGCAATACATCTTACATGCTAAAATAGGATTCAGAAATTGTAAAAAGCTAAAAATTCGAAGTAACAGACTGGGAGAAAATATTTGCAACATATTCAACAAAGAGATAATTAGTACACAAAATACAAAAAAAAAAAAAAAAAAGAAGAAGAAAAAAAAGCCTGAAGCATATCACTATAGAAGAAACAAAGTACACTGAAGAACAAGGGACAAAAGATAGAAAAGGCAATTCTGAAAGAACAATAACATATGTATGGAGACAAATACACAATTGCCTTTACAATTAAGTAAATAAATATCAAGACAATAATGACAGGTACATATTTACTCACACAACTGGAAAAATTTAAAAAATGTGTAATGTCAAGATCTTTCAAGAATGTGAGAAATGGGTACTAATACATTTAATGAAAAGATAAATAAGTTCTTAAGAAGAAAGTGTAACACAATCTACAGCATTTTTTAAAGGCTTACTATTTATTTGACCTGGCATTTCTAGATCTGGGAAACTGCCCCAAAGAAATTCTTCTACCTTTTTTTATTTTTTAAGTAACACACAGGAATATTCATCATAGCATTTTATAACAATGATATACTGGAAATAACTTAAACATACTACAATAGAGAACAGGAACATGACATTCCCATACTATGAAATTCTATGAGCCAATAAAAAGAATGAAGTTGACGTGTGAACTTGCTTAAAAAGAGCTCCATAGAAAATTGAGTGAAAAAAGCTGAACAACGACAGATAAGTTATGATCTTGCTTATGTGAACAATATGTGCATAGACATGAACACAGGTCAGGAAGACTGAGAGTCGCATATCCAACTCTCAACCATGAGCACCTTTGGTGGACGGAGTAGGAGGGCAGAGGATGTCAGAGAGACGGTCCTGCCTCGCTTGGATTGTATCTTGGATTGTCTCCTGGGCACTGAGAATGCACAGTGGGAACAGAAATGCATGAACTGGCACCACATATTTCTCTGCTGTTCTAAGTGAAAAAAAAAAGAAAAAAATTCAATAATAAAAAAATGAATAAAATATTGTTTTAAACCAGCCCATTAAGTTAAGGTACTTCCTTGTAAACTGCTTGCTAACTGAGTCAGTTAATTTTCTGGCTTGTGATGAACGTAAAAATGAGATTCAAAATCAAGGAAAAATGCCTATCTGTCTGTCTGTCTATCCATCCATCATCTATTTATCATCTCACAATTCTCTATCCCTGCCATTTATACTCTCTAACTGGTCTTGGTTCTTCTCAGTCCAGACTTGAAATTTATACCTTTTCCTTCTCGGAAGGTTTATTTTTCAAGTCCACCAGATAACAAGAAATAGAAGCCATGTGCGAGGATATGGCTTAGGATTTGAACATCATCTGGGAAGACATTCCTGCCATGTTCCGCTTCCCTCTATCACAGATTCCAGTGGCTCTCTTTTCTTAGCAGAATAATATCAAGCATTAAGGAGTTCCCTATACAATTCCAATTTATTTTGTCACAGCCAAGGACTTTTATTTTTAATACTTAATTTTTAGTTGTAGTTGGACACAATACCTTTATTTTATTTATTTATTTTATGTGGTGCTGAGGATCGAACCCAGAGCCTTGTACATGCTAGGCGAGCGCTCTGTCTCTGAGCCACAACCCTAGTTTCACAGGCAAGGACTTTAATGTTACCTCACGTCACTTTGTGCTGATAGGAATGTTTGCTGATAAGAGTTGGTGCATTTTATTCTGATACTAGGTTTGTAGAAAAGAGCAAGCAACGTTTTTTTTTAAAGTTAATCATGATTCAAAAAAAAAATCAAACTAAAAAACTTAAAAATTAAATCCAAAATTAAAAACATATGGCTTTGGGTCTTCACATTTGATGGGGTAATGTGTATATAAATTATACTTAGACTTGAAGGTACTCATTGCCCATTTTTACTTTATGATTACCCTTGCAATCTATGCAGTGCCTTGTAAAAGCGTACCTAGCAGGCATTCCATCAACTCCACAAAATAAAACACATCTTTCAGGCTCAATGAAGTGCAGAGGATCTGGGTCTTCCCTCCTATAAATGTATCATATTGCATTTACTGGCTAATAAAGTCTCAAAGAACAAGATTGCCCTTCTTTTCACAACTTGATCCTTTACAAATTTACAAATGTAACGCTTTAACCTACTTGAACTCCAATCTGGCTCCCTAAGGGAAGATGCTAACCCAGAGAAGGTGTCTGTTCCCAGTTAGCTGGGCCAGCAGCCGTCTGGAGAGGCAGCTTCACGCCTCAGGGGTGCAGTTGGCCTCTGCTGGAGGTTTGTGTAGCCCCAGCTAATGGGGTTAATGAACCAAGGTCAAAACAAGACAAAGGAGAGAGTGGGCACCGCAAAGGCATACAACAGGCACATGATACCAGAAGTTTAGGTCACATGGACAGGGTGAGAACTGTTATCAAGCAGGGGACCAACTCCCAGAACACCAAACAGAGATAAGAGCTGAGGGTAGGTAGGTGACATTCTTCACGATCCAGGTAGTCCTTCCTTCTTAGCCATCATACGGTTAGAGGAAATTCTCTGCAGAGTTTCTGTGTGCAGGCAACCTTGGCCATCTTACCCCAAAAGAAGGTTGTGACATTTATGTGGCCTTGTGGAGGGTTTGGCAATAAAAAGTTCATACTCATTCAAAGTCCACTTAGAACAAATCATTTTAGCTCATTTTTTAAAAGAAAGGATATAGTTTAAAAACAGAAGCCCCAACAGAGGTAAATATATATAAGGAAGAAAAAATAATAATATTGTAGGCAATAACTTGAATGTGACCTTGGATAAAAATGGAACCTTTTAAATCAAACAATAAAATGTTTTGTCTACACAACTCAGAGCTTTCTGAACTGGAAACAGCAACATCGTAAGTTTTTATAGGAAGTAGAGGGTAGAAGGACAAGAAAAGATCAAAGAAGAAATAATAGGTGGTATGGGAGGGACAGTTCCAAGTCCCCTTGCCATGCCACGAAGAAGCCATTTCAGCTACAGACTCAAAGCTTTGAAAATTGTCCTCAGGTGAGACTGGGTATTTTCTGAATCCCCCCCCATGTTTGACAGTGAGTCCATAAACTGAGTTAAATGGATAATTCAAGCTATTTTCTAAAGAATTCAGAGCTGCTTCAGTTTCCAAAACCATGACAAAAATAAAATGTATAATTTTGTAGGTAGTTTCAGATCAAAGCACTCATATCTAAAGCAACTACCCAGTTTTCTATTCCACTCTGTGAGTTGATCTTCACTGGAGGCCTAGAACAAATGCTATCTTCCAGTCGGAAATACATGCATCCCATCTATACTGGTTATTTTAATAGGGCAGGCGGCTCCAAGGCTCATGGTTGAAAGCCACCTTCAACCTGCCACTCTGCCTTCTTAATAAAACAGCTCCTGACCACCACCAGAAAATGGTGAGAGTAGAATCTAATCACTCATCTTCAAGACAGACCACTGAGAAACTCAACAACCACTGGCTACCTCAGGTTCATTTCCTCCATCTTTTTAACAATGAGGATCTTGTGGAAAGCAGGTGATTTTAATCAAAGGATGGTAGCTCTGATGATCTCTGTGTATGTGGGAACTTTGGCAAATAACATTAATGGTATGAGGTCCCCAGGTGCTAACATTTTAATCCAGGTGAAAAATTAACTTAGGTGACCCTTTGTGGCAGTCCTAAGGAAAGGCAGTCTGAAGGTGATCCCTCGAGGTGGGGAAGGACAATAGTAAAAGGAAGGAAACAGTAAAAGGCCACAGTCTATAGAGAATGTTCTCAGAAAACAAATGCCCCGTTCCCTTCCCCCAGTCCGCACCCCCCAGCACCACAACCCCCAGCACCACACCCTGTGATTTAAGAGATGTTTCTTGTTATTTTCTTTTGTTTTTGATGCATATGGGAAACTACCTCCTCCATCTCCTGGTTACTGTTTAGTCCAACTGGGCAGGGGCTGAAGCAACCATCTTTGATTAACACATGGTGAATGAAATCCACCCTGTTTTAGAACCAGTTGGTCTTGGTTTTTTGAATGCTCCCAGAGTCTTATCTTTATTTCTGACACAGTAGAGGCAACATAATTTTTTCTCTTGTTTCCTGATACTTGAACATAAGAGAAAAGCCAGTGAAAAATCTGTTTGCAGTGGTAATGTGCTCACCGGAACACTCTGGGAAATATTTACTTATTCTTCACAACAAATATTTGGTGGAGCAACTGAGCCTTAAATAGTAGCTAGGACTCTGTGGTGGAGGTATGATTGTCGCTGCATGAATGATAAATATTTCAGTTCAATTCACATGCAGCACTGAGCTTCTCTTCCGGGCAGGCAGGTACACAGGAAGTGTAAGAAGCACTTCCGGCCTTTTAAGATCTTTTTTGAAGAGACAGAAATAAAGAACTCTGGAAGATAGTGTGTAATTAAGTTCAAACACGTGTCATGTCAAAGGCAGATTCTCATTTGAAGTCCTAAATGAAAAACTTAAGTCGCACCAAAGCTCTGCCAAGAAAATGGCTAAGCCCTTACCTACTTTGGTAAGTGAGGAAACAATGACAGCAAAGGTTTTAAAGTCAGCAAGACAATCTTGGTCACCCCAGAGGCAGTAAATATCTCAGCAGCTCATCCTTACACAACCTGGTTTTGAACTCTGTCTTCTCTGCTCATTCATTTTGTGATCTTGGACAAATGTTTTAACTCTGAGCTTCCAATTCCAAATGAGGATAATAGCATGATGCAATTTGCTTATTTCAAAGCTTCGGTGAAGTGAGAGCACAAACATGACATTCTATTATTTTTCGCCAATTACAACTTTTTGAATTGTTTGGGTCGGGGATGGTCTACATCTGTCAGTCAAGAATTAAAACCCTGGGGCTGGGGATGTGGTTCAAGAGGTAGCTCACTCACCTAGCATGCGTGGGGCACTGGGTTCAATTCTCAGCACCACATAAAAACAAAATATATTGTGTCCACCTAAAGCTAAAATATAAATACTAAAAAAAAAAAAAAGAATTAAAACCCTTATAATTGTTGTTCCTGTGTTAACAGTTCTGAGACCAGAACTGTTGCTATTTGGGGGAGATCCAAAGAGAATAGTGAGAAATTTTTATAGCATGGCTGCATAATAAATGATATCGTGAATTAACCTATATTCAGCAATAATGAGACCAAGAAAAATGGCCTTGATGTTCGGTCCAGAAAAAGAGTTGTATCGGTAAGATAAGCTGTTCAATCAACCAGCAACTTGCTAAAAGGATCCACTTCAAGACCCTATCCTTAATTTGTTTCTATTTAAAGTTCTCATGACATAGACTGCCCAAATCTCACCAATTGTCTCTGCCTCATTCCTCCTTAAATCGCCCACCCAGGCCCCTGCTCCCTTTCCTAATATCTCCACTTTGAGGCCTTCCTAAGGCTCTGGCAAGATGGTGTTCTCCCTTTATTGCAGTAGATCTAAGAAACTTCTCTTAGTTTGATCAGGTCTCCCTAGGGATTTTAAAGAGAATTAATGATCAAAACATCCCTTAAAAATATCTTTAGCAGGGTTCAAAATAGTCAAGGCACATGAAATTAAAATACATACCCATCTGTCTGACTTAAGAGTCAGTTTGTATTCTCTTTAAAGCACTCGCTCAACCTCATCTCACCCAAGATGTGTGGTCCAAGAAACTTGGAATGGGGAGGCTGCTTCCCATCTCTTCAAACAGGAGTGAGATGCCTCTACCCTCTAACCTCTCTAAAGACCTGACACTTCCAGGAAGGGGAAGGATGGGCTAAGTGGTCAGCAGTCAGCCATGTACAGGGACTCTGTCCTCCTGCTGCTCTGGCTGGTTGCACATGTCCTTTTCTTCACTGCTAAGAGGGCCCCTGTGTAGATGCAGGTATGGTTTTCTCTGCACACAGCATCTCACTGGTGCCTGTGTCATCGATATCCACCAGTTCTTGCTTCCAAAAGCCCTTGTTGGTGCAGGGTAGCACCAGTCTGCCTTCTCTCATAAACCCTGGACTCCTTTATGGAGAGCCAGGGGGACCACTAAGAAAACGAGAATAACACCAAAACATGGCAGTGAGAAATCCAACGCCCTGCTAAAATAGGTGACATAAAGACTGTAACTGGTCATCTTCGGACTTCCCCATTACATGCAGTCCATTGTGCAGGTGACACTGCATTGGTAATTAAGGAGAAAAAATGTGAAAATATTCTGAGTGTACTGTTTTTAAGTATATAAGAAAAGGTTCCCAAATATTTCTACTTCAAAAATTGAAGACTTAGCTACTGGGATTTTGTTAAACTACAAACTAATGTAAAAGTATCAAGTCCTTTAAAATTCTAGTGAAGATGAATGAGGAAGGAAATGTTGAAAGCAGAGTGCTAGTCCATTTTGATTTTTGTTGTTGTTGTTGCCTCTTAATAACTTTCCTCTCTTAAAAATACTTGTTAAAAATCTACCCCTAAAAGTAGGTGCCTCATTGTTGATGTGGTTAGATTCTATTTAAGGTGTGAAATTAATATGTGCCAACACAAAAGGGGGATATTTCCCTTCACAGTTTCCATGGCGTGTCTCAAAGACTATTGCTATTTGGGGGAGATCCAAAGAGCAGAGTGAGAAATATTTATAGCATATGAGTATAATAAAAAATGTAATCATGAACTAACAATACATTAAACTGGTAGGACATAGTTTACATTAGATCATAGGAATGAATATCAAAAATACAGGCAATATTTTTGAAAAAACAACCAGCAGTGAAAAATTTATTTATAATACAAACCAGACACTCCAAAATAATTTGTGGTTTACTTAATTCTTACCGTTCATCCTATATTCTTTTGAATAAGCTGAAGGAAGGCACCCGAGTAACTACCTCAGCTGTTTTTGATTTTGATTCTGAATTTTCAGTGAGATGAAAACTCTAGTCCATATAACAAAAAGAGATGGCATGGCATTCTCAGAAATTTAGATTCCCCCCCGCCCAATGTAGATATGTATTAAAAAGAAATGTATTATAATAAATTACTATATTTCCAAATTGTCTCATTATTTCTGGGCAAATAATAATTGCATATAAATTCTGAATAAAGGAATATCACATTGCATCTTATGTGCTCTGCAATATGCACTCATAGAAAATCATTATAGTAACAAAACCAGCTGCATGTAATAGAAAGCAAATGATTTACAATGTTACTATGAGAAACTACTTTATTTCACATTATCATAAAAAGAACAGAACTGAATATTTGCATGACAAACAGAAGAAACCAGAAATTCCAAATGCAACTCAGTGTTTTTTTTTTTTAATTTAAATAGGTATTAATGCTGGAAGGTGATCTGAAAAGCCTTCTACTCTAGAGAATATTAGCAATTATAATTTGCAAAGTCATTATTAGTCCAACGATTGAAAGAAAAAAAAATCCACAAACATTAGTGGAATATAGAGAGAAATACTTGGAGTAATATGTGCTTCTATCATAAACATCTATGTTACAAGAGCTTACACTTAGTGATTTGAACACTTTATTTCATTTAACTGAGCAGTAGAATGCATTTTTGTTCTTAAACGAAGCTTGACTCTGAAATTTGAATCACATCAAAAGCCTTCAATGTCCGCATTTTAATATGTTTATATATCTATCAGTCATTGCATCTGTCTCCCAATAGCCTGGTCTGAGGTAGCTGGACCCCCCTGCCCTCATAGAGGAAATTCCTCTGTTGCCTCCAAGATCTGCTCCTCTTTCCACCCAGCTGCAGCCACAGGTCCTGAAGCTGGAGTCTCCAGGATAAGCCCTGCCTCAAGAAAAGTTGAGCTCGCCCATGAAACTGTCTCTCAGGCGGGCAAATAAAGGTTGAAAGTCAATGCCACAAGGAGTTGTGGCAAGAAAAGGGAGCATTAAGATGAGGAGAACAACAGGAATAGGCACAATACAGAGGATCAAGTGACAGTGAGCAGACAGGGAGAGGCAGAAAACCCAGAGGCATGCCAGGGTCCCTCATTCAACCCAGCCATGAGCCCCAGCTGTCGAGGTACCCATATCCCAACTTCAGTCTCCAAGCTGTGTCACCAGGATTGGCCCTAGGCTTAAATATGAAACATGTCTTCAATTTTGTGTCACATTTACCAATATAATAAAATTATTCTAAACAAATTAACGACTGTGAATCTCAGATTCCTGCAGCCAAAGAACCTGTAATTATATGCATATGTATAAAATCAAACATATTAATTATATACAGCTCATATATAACACATAATAACATCTTGTGTTATTATGTAATTTTGTATTATATATTTATGAATTATATCTATAACATAGTAGCATACAACATTTTATATATTTGTAGTAATATATAATACTAAACATAAAGAAATTACATATAGTATATATTTATATGTTTTATGCTATGTTTATAAAATTATAGGTTCTAATATATATTATTAGATCAGAGACAAGTCTGCGGACATAAATATTTATATCTAAAGTCGAAGATCCAAGTCTCCAATGAGACCATCACAGTGGAGTTCTTTTTAGTGTTCATGCTTTTTTTAGAGAAACAACTAATTTGAGTTCCCTAATCAATTTGCTGATAGGTGCACTGAATGAATGTGAAATATATTTTAAACATAACTGAAAAAAATACGGTAAATGAGCAGAGTACACCAGCTTATAATGAATTCTCCTTTATTGGTGATATGTTTAAGGCCACACACTCAGGCAATAGATACGAAGTAAAACTATTTTCCTATTAGCCAACATAATCTCTATTTTGATTCCCCTATTTCTTCTCCTGTCAAAATTTATCCAGAAAAATGTCATATTTGAATCAATTCAAGCTTTCAGGATTTGAAAGATACATATTCACAGAAATATAGTTTCAGAATTTCCTCCTCCCCATCCTCTCCAGGACAAAAATTATGAGTTAAGGGCAGGACTAGAGTTGAAGCCACTGGGAGAATCCCAGGCAGGTCTATGGCTGTTGGCATTTCCACTAGCATCTAGTTGTATGAAGTAATAGGTGGAGACCCCACCATGGTCTGTCCCTGATCCTTGGTCCTTCTACTCCAAATCTCCCTGTCCCAACCTGGCAACATCTTTAGGTTTACCAGCCCTCTCTGGATCACTTTCAGGGGAGATGAGCTTTTCAGAGGTTGTCTGGGGCCTCTTTGATGGCAGGAGGCTGAGAAGTGGGATTTCTCAGACCTTCTCTGCTTAGCATCTGCCGTCTCCCCATCCTGCTTCTCCTGCTGCCATTGCTGCTCCAAGCCAACATGGTGCACGGAATTAGGAAGCTCTGGGACTTTGCTCACTTTTGAGGTACACAGGACATCTAGTTTTGGATGCTCATATTCATTCTAGTTTATCATTTTCTCAGATCTCAGTTTTGACAAGGTGAGAGGAGAATGGAAGATCTTGGAGACAATTTACCTGTTCAGCCCTCCTATCTTTATTCCCCCGCACCCAGTGAAATCTTTGCCTAGTCTAGCTCTTTCATTAACTGCCTTCTTCCCAAATTCTTTATTTACTGCATTCATTGGCTTCTGTTATCTCTTATTGTCTACTTTCAAGTAGGAAAGCTGAGAAGTGAGTCTTTGGTGTGTTTTTGGCTTCCCCTCTCTGGAGCAGTAAGTCTGACTCTCCTACTTGCTGCCTGAAACTAGGAGCGTGGTCACAAGGGGATTGGCAATTACTAGGAATGAGAAACACATAAGTTATTATTAACCTTATAACCACATGAGCTTGTTAAGGCACGCTTTTCCAAGAAAGCACTAGGTTTGCACTTCCACAATACACTTATATTTAGCCTGTGTTAATACAGTCTATTTTTTTTTTGCTCTGCAATAGCCAGTCTTGGCCCATCACATGTATTTATCTATGGAGCTACCAGGTTCCTATTTGTCCTTCACAAGTGCCTCACCTGATAAAGTTGAGTCATATTTAATATAGTTTGAGTGATGGTAAATTGGAATTTTCTTATGTCTTAATCTGTTCCACTTGTGTCATTTTAAGCAACCATTGATGCCAGAAGAAAAAGTGTGAGTGATCATACATATGAATATGTTATAAGCCTAAAATCATGATGAAATTTTTTATATTTGTAAAATTCTTTAGAGTTTACAAAAGGCTTTTACATACATTATTTTGCTTTATATTCCAGCAAATATTCAAGGCAGATCACAGTGGTGTGTGAGCTGTGGGTACCCAATGTATTTCCACAAGGGATACTCTTTTAGCATTTTGTCCTTTGGTTGTGAGGGTTGAAGAGTTCAGGGCTGTCCTAGCTGAGTCTTCTTCCCTGTATAAAGTTCGTTAATACATTTCAATTCCTCTGCCCTTTATGGATGCCAAACATTACAGTACAGGCTGCTGCTCATTTGAGTAGCAAAATTAGGTCAATTATTTTTCGCTTGTGTGTGCTTTCACTAAAGCAGTGTTAGGCCCTGACATCACATCAAGAAGGCTCTGATAATGCTTAAAGCTCAACTGAAGTACAAGAATTGTTCAAAGAATATGGAGAATCTTTTGTCCAAGTGTCCTGCCACATCTTGATGTGAGCAGTGCCCAAAGAGAATCCTCTGTTTAATTTTGGTCATGCAGGTCATCCATGATATTCCAATTGCTAGAAAATGTTTATAATACAGGCTTGGAACCATCCCCCCTATATTATAATCTAAAGGTGTTCTGAAAATAACTTAATTCAGAAGATATAAAGATAAGCCAAAAATATTTGTGTTATCAGATATTCAGATGAAATAGGACATTGTTCAGGTTGATTGAACTTTGCTTTAGGAAAAATTATTTAAAATTTGACCCTGAAACAAGAAGAGCTCCATCTATTCCCTCAAACTGCTATTTCCCCCTAGGCTTTACATCAATATATAAAACATAACAAGTAGGAAAAGTTATGACAAATGTAGTAATTACTTTAAGAGTTCTTTACTTTGTTTAACAAGATCAAATAGAAAGCACTAAATCTGCTGGAGTGGGGAGACATACCACCACCAAATGTTTTTGCCACCCCTGAACAGTTAAATGCTTTCCAAATGAACATTTATTCCATTTATTCTAGAAACATCATGTATTTCAGAATATCCCAGAAATATAATTCAATTGTTTAATATTTTTTTAAATCCTATTTTGGATTTTAACTATATATAAAAAATTAACAGGAGCTGGGCGTGGTGGCATCAACCTATAATCCCAGTGACCCAGGATGTTAAAGCAGGAGGATTACAAGTTCAAGGCCAGCCTCAGCAACTTAGTGGGACCCTCAGCAACTAAGAGGGATCTTTTCTAAAAATTAAATAATTAATTAACCAATGTTCACAAAGTATAAAGATGATGAGATTCTGAAACTCTAATAATCATTTCTTTCAGCAACAAGATTCTCCTAAATTTATGTAAGTACCAATATTCTGGAAGATTTTAGAAAGACTCATGATGGTAACACAATTAAAATTTGGAGACAAATATCTAATTATTCTCAAAAATTTTTATCTCAAGAACAATCATCTCTGCTTCTCAGTAAATATAAGAAAAGGACTTTGAAAATTCTGAAGTTGGAAGGGCTTACTGAGGAATAGACAGATCAAGGCTTGCCAGGGCTATAGCTCTTCAGTTGGCAGAACTGAAATTAGAACTCAGGTCTATTGCACAAGTCCATGGGTTTTCCAACCTATTACCCACAAATTTCCCATGATTACAATGTCAGCTGTCATAAAAAGGTATAATTACCAATGCTACCCCCAAATCCCTGCATGTGTACATAGGAGACATAAGTTACATGTTTATACTGCATTGCTTATGATAGTTGAAAAATTGGAAACAACTGTCCTTTGGAAGGACAAAAGATCAAATGGGGCTTAGTCATCTCATCAATTTATGTTGTATGCATCAATGTGCGTTGATTTTTTGAGGTGACAAAATTGTATAACATAATAGTATACCATGAAAAAAAGAATACAGACATCCACACAAAACATTCTTATGTACACATATATATTCTACTCCCTAAATTTTTACTCTCCTCAGCATGTTTTCACAGTTTTAAGAAGCTACAAATAATATGAATAGAGGTTATCTTTAGGGCTACAAGTAAAAAGTTTAAGGCTTTTCAAAAGACTAGCACTTACATGTAATTTCTTCCAAATCTTGAGCTGTTGGTGTCAATTTCCTCATGCAGGGCCTATTAATAAAAGTTATATTTATTTCCTCTGTGATCATTAATTACTTTCATTTGGTAGAGAGAACTGTTAGGACATCTTGAAGAATATTTTTTTTTCTTCCTGAATTAGAGGATCCTTCATTAATAAGTTACATAAAAAGGAAATCTACTTTAGTTTATTTTCCAAATTCAATTAGATAATTGTAAGGCAATTTGCTTCTTTGTGCTGTGGATGTACTACATAGGATCATTAAATGTTAGAGGATGCTTTGATAGCTGCTATTACAGACTTGTTTTACAGATGGCCCAGAGAAGAAAAATTACTTCCCCAAAGATACGATGTAGCTAGTAATAGGCAGACCTGGGATTAAGATCCAGGCTGCTGACTCGAGCTCTGTACACCGCATACCATGTTGCTTCTCATGCATCACAGACTGCATCCATACACTGCCCAATCCCCAAAGACACATTCATCAGCCCAGTGATGAAAACAAAGCAAAACAATTACCAAAATTTCCCAACTCTATTCATTGCCATTGTAACTTCAGATCATTTTGTCCAATACTTTTTTAGTTTGTGACTGGTTCCATGGACGTTGATCTGCCTCCAGTGTAACTCTGCTGTGTATACATATATGAATTTTTTTTTGAGAGAGAGAGAGAATTTTTAAAAATATTTATTTATTTTAGTTTTCGGTGGACACAACATCCCACAACATCTTTATTTTATTTTTATGTGGTATTGAGGATTGAACCCAGCGCCCCGCGCATGCCAGGCAAGCGGGCTACCGCGTGAGCCACATCCCCAGCCCCTATGAATTTTATATACTTCTCCGTTGTACATGTATTTGAAGCGTGTGTATGTACCTGAAGGCTGAAGGCTGTAATGATACCTTGGGAAAGCTTCTTGCTGATGTTTTTACATCTCCATCTGGAAAAGAATTAATACCCATTACATAATGTGTATAAGAGCATTAGCACTCTTGACTCAGTGGGCTATTTAAATGTTGAGAGCATCATAATTGTCCTACAATAGATTTGCAAGACCTGATTTTAGAGATGCTAATGTCCAAAGGGAATATCTTCTGCAATGCTTGGAGTAAGTTCTCTTCCGGGACGTCACTGAAAGGTGCAGCACTTAATAAATGTTTTCATCTGTGAAATCCTCCACTCCTAGGGAATAACGTTGACTATTTTAACTTTCTGGTAAAATCATCCTTATTCATTGCAGCAAGAATTGTAACAGTTTAAAATTAGAATTTTCAGCATTTTCCTCCCATAAAATGTTATTTTCCCAAGCCCTTGATTTTGGAATTGTACCAAATATTTCCGGACATATCATTAGTGATAGGATAACAACAACAACAAAAAATGTGGCTCTCTTCAATTCTGGTATGTTGTCCTTATGCACGCAATCATTTTAAAGTTACTGTCCATGTCTATCTTAGTAAAATATTTTGGCAGAACCACTTTGATTCCAGATCTTATGTAATTGACATTATTTTTCATTATGAGTCAACCATATACTTGACCCAACTGACAAGTTTTTATTTTCTTAATATAATAAAATGAGAGAAACATTAGGAAATTTCTTCCCTTTTATAACATAATTCAAGATTCTACTTAACTCATTTGTTTATTTGCTTTCCCCATGGGAAAAAATATGCTATTCTCTTGTTCTGCCTTAGAAATATTAAGTCATAATGTCTGATCTTGCCAGCAGTGAAACTGAATGATCTTGGCTCTATTCAACTTTTAGGAAACTCAAAAAGAAATTTAGGTGCTACAGGAAGAAAGGTTAGCAATTCCACTTGGTTAGCTCTTGCCTTTAGAGTATTCTCTGAATTGTGTTGGAGTCTGTTATTGCGTTGCTGCGAACTACAGCTGCCAGCTTCTACCCCAGAGATGGCCATATTTCAGAGATGAGCAAAATGATACTTGTAAACAAGTTTATAATCATTAATAAAGCTTACCAAACAATTTAAGCTCTTTAGAAACACACATTCACTATTATAATTAATCATCTATTGTTTATTTAATTACAGCATTTAATAGAGACTTGAAGCCTTTAAAAATGCAATTTATAAAACTTCTAAACTTAATTAAATTGGATTTCATGATGCTTATTTTGCTTTTGTAAGTTTCAGGTGTCAAATTATTTCTCCCTAGAGATCCTGGTGAAATTCCACCACTGATGGTTCCAATGTACTCTTTAAAAATCCCTAAGAATATTTTTCTTTAAAGTTGACAACTGCCCACTCTGGGATCCAGATGCTATGCGCAGTGCGATAATTCTGTTCTGCTTTCCACACATGGCCTTTTCATTCGCTCTCTCCCAGGGATGGAAAATTCTGCCTCGATTGGAGAAGTTTAAAATTTAGCCTGAAAACAATAAACAGGATACCTTGCCCATTTGGGGGCCATTTTAAGTTGAAAAAAGTGCATTTACATCTATCATATTATTTTACTCTCAAAATTAGTCCTGTAATGGGAGAAAAGGCACTAAGTTATACAATAAATTGGCACACACACTGCATGCTAAGCTTTATGAAGGCTTTCCATGATATACAATGTAGTCTAAAAACTTGCAAGAATTTCTTGGAAAGACATGAATAGAAATAAAGGCAGGACATAAGAGTTTTTTTTGTTTGTTTTTTTAATTGAGAACGAGAAGAGCAAATGAGCCTTGAAACTATGTGCCATTGTATTAGGAAAAGTCACCTATACTTTTTCCAGTATACTTCTTCCAGCCTCTTCTTCCCAAATTAGGACGCGGCCTCCACACAATCCAGGTAGTGCAGTTGGTGGTTAGCGTACAGGGGTAGGTGCTTTCTCTGCTGGTCCCAACAGTCATGATGGGGTTTGAGACATTATGGAGACCTGTTCTACTTAAGTGAAAACCTAGGTTCAGGGAAGGGAAGTGACTCAGCCAAAGTCACATAGATTGATCGTGGTAAAGGTCAGAACAGTATCAGGTCTTCTGATGCCAGTTCAGTGCCTCTTGACGTCTTAATTAATGTCTGTGTTAGTTTTGACATCTTCTGTTTGCTTCCTTTCCCCCAAAGACTGGGTGGAGTATGTCCATTTTATTAAATTGATGGGATCTTCTCTTTTCAAAAAGGATGGATAAGAGGTTGGAGAAATTCTGTTTCCGACATTTAGAGGACCCATTCCATCTACTAGGGAACTCCAGCTGTGTCAGCGAGGGCAGATTTCCCCGCCCTCAAAGACTGAAACTGGGTCTCTCCCCAGCTCGGGCGGTCCCCAGGGCCTGGTGACTTCCTCTCAGGAGTGGTTCCTATCCTGGAGATCTCTCCAGGACCCTTCTGTCGGCCTTTGTGGTCCATACCATACAAACACCAGCACTGGCCAGGCCCTAGCAGCACCGAGAACCTAGCGGGAGCGCTCAGGCACCGCATCCCGTGCCGCGCGCCCCGGTCTCCACGGCAACCAGGGAGGCGCCGACCCCTGACCCCGCGGCCCCGCCCGGCCCCGCCCCTCGCGTTCCCAGGATCAACATGGAGAAGGCGAACCCGGAAGTGCCGCCGCCGCCGCCCGCCCGGTGCTAGGAGCCGCTGGCCCGGCCAGGCCGAATCCCGCGCCCGCAGCCCTGCAGCTCGCGGCCCGCCCCGCGCCCCGCCGGCGCCGGGGCGTCCGCGTCCCCCGCCCCGTCCCACTCCGCCCTCGGGCGACCCGCCCCCGTCCGGGAGGAGGAGCCCAGGCGAGGGGGAGGAGGAGGGAGAGGTTTGCGAGAGGGAGCGAGGCCGCGCGAGCCGCCGGCGGTTCGTATTACCGGGGTTGGGAGGAGGAGCCGGGCCGGCCGGCGGGCGAGCGGGGCGAGCGGGGCGGGCGGGAGGCGTGGGGAGGCGGAGGCGGCCTGGCCGCAGGAGGCAGGCGGGAGGCCGGGCGCGCCTCCCACCTCCGCAGCCCCGGAGCGGCCAGGCCTCACCTGCCCGCAGGCCCCGGAGCCGCCGCCGCCCAGGGCCGTCCCCGGGCGGGCACCGGGGGACGGTGGCTACGCGAGTCGCGCGGGTCCGCGCGGAGGCCTGGACGGCGCGGCCAGGTGATGTGGGCCCCTGTGCTTCTCCAGAGGAAAGGGACCCCCAGAGAAGCCGTGCCCCCGGGCTTCCCCCGCGAGGCGCTCTGACATCTGCCCTAGGGTAGCTGGGCAGCCCGAGCCGGCCCGGCCGGGTCGAGTGTCCTTAGGATGCAGTGATTACGGAATTAGGCTCTCCCTACGGGAGGGGCACTCCCTGCGCTCCAGAACCCGGTGCAGAGAAAAAGGGCAGAATGATGCTGTCCGAGCAAGCCCAAAAGTGGTTTCCAACCCACGTGCAGGTCACAGTGCTCCAAGCCAAAGATCTGAAGCCAAAAGGCAAAAGTGGCACCAATGACACATACACTATAATTCAGCTGGGCAAGGAAAAGTACTCCACCTCTGTAGCTGAAAAAACCCTTGAGCCAGTGTGGAAGGAAGAGGCCTCCTTTGAGCTGCCTGGGTTGCTAATGCAGGGGAATCCAGAGAAATACATTCTTTTCCTCATAGTTATGCACAGGTCCCTGGTGGGTCTGGATAAATTTTTAGGGCAGGTGGCAATCAATCTCAATGACATCTTTGAGGACAAACAAAGAAGGAAAACAGAGTAAGTTTTGTAATTTATTTGAATTTGGGGGCACTTTACTTATTTATGAATTTTCTGATCCTGAAAATTACTTGAATGGGGGGGATTAATTTTGGATTGAAATATGGCCAGTTTTAAGCACGCTATTTGCATGACTGTGAAGTAAAAATAGTCCTTGTAATGAAACAATTTTTAAATGGAGTGATTAATGACCCATTCTCTCTGTTAGAGGTAAATATCTATTATTGAATATTTTGATTGGATTTTAAGAATGTTAATATGACTTGAGAAAATTAACATTATTTTACTTTTTATAAGAAGCTTGGATCTCATTGTTGACCAACTAAAACTGATATAGGTGTAATTTATGATTTTTAAAAAACATTACAACTTTTCAGGAAATGGAAAATCAGAAAATTAAATCTGCCAATGTAATGTATGTATGTTGAACTCTGTGGCTGTGGAAAGATGAATTATCAAATTTAAAACTCGGTATTTAATTTGAGCATTATAAACACAGTTGTCTATTATTGTAGCCCAGCCACTTTTTAGGGTCATTACATCTTGATAGGGTATGAAGCTATTAAAAGATAAAACACAGTTTTAAAAGTGCACACAAACCTCAATGATGCACCCACTAATGTTTTCCTCTGAATTTGCATTATAGTAGAGTTGTTATTATATTACTTCAGAATTAGTTCTGCAAAACTAGTGTGTTTAGATCATATTAACGGCTATAAGATTACAGACAGTGATTAAATTCTTGTGATTTAGTGATTTAATGACTTCTTCAATAAAACATGGCCTTTTTAGTGTGACTTTCATGCTTGACTTAGATATATTTCAATTTAAAAATTACAATACAAATTAGGACAAGCAATTATATCTAAAATTGAAAATATAGCATGCTTTTTAAACAAATAAATATATATACCCCATTCTTAAAATATTTCTAGTCTGAGAGAAAATTAAGACCAATGGAATTAATGGGAGAAAATTGGGTGGAATTTGTAAGACGACTTAGACTTCCAAAACAGCCCTTGTGTTTCTTTCAGTTGTAACTAATTTATTTACCCTTTGAGAAACTTTTTTTCATAATGATATTGTTAAGTTCATGTTAAATTTTTTTATGTTTGAAACTATATTTTAAAACAACTACTCCTTACTTTTTCTGAACATATCTGTCTTTGCACTTCTCTAGATCAGAGTGTTTTGTTTTATTTTGAATCTGTTCTTTTTCTAAGATTTAATACACTTTGAGTAAAAAAGTAGAGTTAAAAATACTAGGAATGCAAGAAGAAAAATGGTAAATATTTAATCTAATTGAAGAGATGAGAATATTTTAAAAGGGAGAAAAAGTTTTTACAAAGTGTAAAGTTAAATATTTATCAATGATTCTTAAAAGAAAACTATTTGATACTTTTTTATTAAAAAGTTGTATTCAGTTTCCTCCAAAGGGTTCTTCATCAAATTTAAAGTAAGAAGTGAGTAATTACCAAAGAATTTGTTTCAAATTGCCAATTTGGGGTGACTCTGTACTGTGTAAAATGTTTTGAATGTAAACTTTTAAGTATATTGTAACTTTAGATTTCTTACTGTACTTAAGTAGTACTTTTATTGAGGAATAATGTACTGTAGGCCTCTGGAACATAAATTTTTCAAGTTAAAGTAGGCCCAAGTGTGAACCCAAAGTTCTAAGGATGAAATAGCCTTTTAAAGTTTCTTCTTCTTTTATTTCTTTCTTTGGCAGTGTCACATTTACAATAAATTTGGCTATGAGCAATGCCCTAATAATGTAGTGTCTATATAAAATTGATTAGAACTTTTTTGGGGAAAATGCTTTGAAATGTTATCAACAGAGCTTGTGATGTTATTGCATTCAAAGCAATTTTCATATGTTATGAAACCCTTAACATTTTCTTTGTGGCTAAATGGGGACCACGTATTTGATGAGGTATGTTTATTGGTAATAATTCTAGATTTTTAATATATTTAATAGCTTCCTTTTCCAGCACAGCTGTACATGTGGCAAAGTAAGACACATTTCAGCCACCGGTGTATTGCAAGAAAGATATTTAATATTCTGCACATTGCTAAACCTTGTCAGCATATTCCCAAATGCTTTTTGGAAAACTGGTATGAGTGATGAAGACTACCAGCTGATTTAGAAGTCCCATGAAACTGCTGGGTGTGACGCTTTTTACTTTTTGACACTGAAGACAAGTATTTACATCATGTCTTCTAGTTGTGTTGAAACATGATGGTTAAGACTATTATTTTATGTATTTTTTTCATGTCTTGAAATTTTTTTTTTTTTTTTTAAGGAGAAGGGAAAAGGGCCCAAGCCCAAATCCTAGCAGTATAAAGAGTACTTGTGTATTTCCACCTTTAATGGATGTCTGGGTTGGTTCTGGCATGAGATTTAAGATATAATACAGTGTTTAATAATAGAATGGTAAAATCATTGATGCTATTATGTAATATCCATTGATTTTTTACAATAGAAGGTGATGTTGACTTTTTAAAAAAATGCTGGTAAAAAGTAATAACAATTTGAGTCCCTAGAGTTAGGTATGATTCTAGCATACATAGATTTTAGGACTTTAGCATGGGTCTCTGCAGTGCACCTGCGTCCTGGCCTCTGGCACTCTTATTGCCAATCTTGTCCCATTTCTGACCACACAGCACCAATTGCTTGGGAATAGTTCCCACATGTGTGGTGGTTTTTGAACATGGACCTGTGCCCACTAAAAAATTGAACAGAGGCCATATACAGTTTAAACCCAGTACTCTATCGGTTAAAAAAAAAGAACGAAAAAAACCAGCATTAATTCAGTGAACCTCAAATGCTGTGTCTTCATTTTATCTTTTTATCTGATGGGGAAACAAACATCTCAGGAGTGAGTCTTGAAGCCTTTCCCTTTAGGTCAGTTTCAAAACAAAGCCACTAAAGCTTCTTGTCATTGCCACTTTTTAAACTAGTATATTTGTTGGAGTTCTTTGCAGATTATTTTCTTCTTTGTGGGGGGATAGAAAATGTACTGTATTTATAGTTGTATTCAGACACTGATTGCTTTATTCTTTAAAGTTATCTAGGTCCAAAATTGTGGATTGATAGTTTTAAGAATGTGATTCTAGAAATGAAAAATTGAATATTTATGTAGTGCAAGGCAAACTGCCTTCAAAGAGCTTACACTTTAGCAATAAAGAACTGCATTGCCTCCTTTGGGGCTGTCACATCTCCTGGTAAATGCAGCATCCTGTAATATGTGGCACCATGTGGTTAACCTTATTAACACATGTGGTCCATCAAATAAGGAAGAACTTCTATTCTCCTGCAGATGTTATTCATCAACTTTATTTTTTTTTTCTTTTTGACTTTGCTCTGATGTTGGGAAATTGTGTATCATTCTCTGTGCCTCAATTCCCTCACCTATAAAATAAGGATGTTAAAACAGATGATTTTATTTGAACTTCTTTCTAAAATTCTATGAATTTTGACTGTTTTCCCCACTTTCCATTTTTGGGTTTTGGTGTATTTTCTCCTCAGATTTACTTTGACTCATTATACACATGGAAATCCCACATGCTTGTAGCTGGTGTAGATGTCGTGTGTCATTTCTGTCTTTCCTGGAAAGGACTGTGAACTAGTCTCCCATTTGATTCAGCCTTCTCTTGGTACATCCTGTTGCTAACAATGAGAGAAAGAACTAATGTAAAATTAGATCAGAGTTCTTTTGTAGCTAAGAAAATTTGTTACACTTGATTAAAGCTATATTTAAATAACTTGTCTGCAGGAATGGATATCATGCTTCATTGCTAAGTAATGTGAAAACATCATAGGAGCTCTTTTCTAGACTTGATTCTGCAGTTTTCTGGCTGTTTGCCCTGTAAAATGACCAGTTGTGACACCAACAACTGGAGAATTTCTCATGGATAAAAATATTGTAGACAACACCAAAATAAACTTTGCTTCTTATACATAATTTAAAAATGGGCAGCACAATACTCTAATATACTATACAGTAGCAATAGTGAGGCAAATAGATTCTAATAGGAAATATTTCAACTTTTCAAAAAAATTTATAGGATTTATTATTTGTCTCTTTCTGTGTTTCACTCATTTTAGTATATTTTCTTTAAGAAACGACTTTGATCCATTTTATATGAATCTAAATTACATCATTCACAGTTTAATGATTAGCAAACTGTATGTAGTGGTTTTAAGTGTTAAGAAAATTCTTATAATACTTTGACATGAATAATATTTTGGGGTGGGCAAAATATTAATGTTATTAAAGTGTATTTATTATTTTTATAATACTCAAAAATAATTTGAATTAGTGAATTCTTTCAAAGTCTCTGCCTCAGTGTATTTTAATATTAAAAAATGTTCTCTGTCCATTGGTAACACTTATCTCATATGGAAATATATTAACTATTATTGATAAGAATTTTTGATGATGAGTAATTTTCAAATTGTGAAAGAAGACTTATCCAAAATCCTTACACTTGACAAAGACCTGTTCCTTCAGTACATGTCACATTACAGAAATAATGATCTGTTTTTTAAAGTGAAACAATGAGTGAAACCACAAACACTCTGGCTAACAGGTTCTCATCTAGTGCTCGGTTGCCCTGATGTGTGCAGTAGCTTTACCTAAAGAACTGTGTGTATATGCCAAGGTCTGATAGCCTTTCTTTATTACATGTTACAACACATTTTTTTTTCTTCTTTTTAAGGTGGTTTAGGTTAGAATCCAAACAAGGAAAAAGAGTCAAAAACAGGGGTGAGATAAAGGTCAATATTCAATTTATGAGGAACAATATGACAGCAAGTATGTTTGACTTATCAATGAAGGACAAAACAAGATCTCCTTTTGCAAAATTGAAAGATAAGATGAAAGGTAGAAAAAATGATGGGACATTTTCTGATACGTCTTCTGCAATCATTCCAAGTACTCCCATGCCTGATGCCAGTACTGAATTTTCAAGTGGTGAAATACAGATGAAATCCAAACCAAAAAAGCCTTTTCTTTTGGGTCCTCAGCGTCTCTCTTCTGCACATTCAATGTCTGATTTAACGGGGTCCCACATGTCTTCTGAGAAACTGAAGTCTGGTGCTGCAGGTCACACACATCTTCTTGGACGCCACATAGAGTCCTTTGGAGCCGTTCCAGAAAATGGTAAGTGGTACCTTCTTTCCAATGTAGTCTTTCCTCAGTAGTCTTAATTACTCTTATAGTTTTTAAGTGTAACTTCTAAAGTTGATAAACTAAAATTGCCATTTCATGGTGGTATTTTATAGATTTAGTCGTCTATCAATTATTGAGTGTCTACTGTACCCTTGATAAGTTCATTGAAAGCAAAGTTTGTTTGCATTTTTATATATTTTATTAGGTGATAATAAAATGAGTGTTAGTCTCTCTTCATGCTCTTCATGCCCTGGCTTCTTTTTTTTTTTTTTTACTGTTGTTTCTCCTGCCTTGAAAGCCTGAAGCATAAATGAGCATTCAATTTCATCATAAGATTCTTGGGAAAAACTTTAATGTTCAGAAATAAGAAAGTCAATTTAATGCTAATGATGAAAAAAAAAGCCAAAATACAAAAACAAACTTTGAGAATTTCTAGCATTATCATACCAGTGGGTCCTCTAGTTTTGACATTATTGTTTGTTTGTGTGATGGTTTCTGAGCTAAGTAAATTACTAATTGTCTAATAAGACACTAATTGTTAGTAGCCTAACTTCAGAACGTTATACCTTTCCATTTTAAGATTGTTTTCCTTGATTATTTTTAAGGTTAATACCTTTAAATAGCTAATTGCACTCATTCTAAAAGCAGCAGAATGTGTCAAATAGTATGATGTAATGTGTCACTGATTATGTACTAACTACAAAATTGTTTGTAGGAAGTCTTAAGTCTCCACACAGAAGAGCATTAAGCTTTGATACTTCTAAAATGAACCAACCTGACAGCATTGTGGGTGAAGGTGAATCGTCTTTTGGAAGACAAAATGACCCATTTACAAATGTGACTGCTTCATTACCCCAAAAATTCGCAACACTGCCAAGGAAGAAAAATCCATTTGAAGAAAGCAGTGAATCATGGGACAGCAGCATGAATTTATTTTCAAAACCAATTGAAGTAAGAAAAGAAAATAAAAGAGAGAAAAGGGAGAAAGTTAGCCTATTTGAGAGAGTGACTGGGAAAAAAGATGGCAGAAGATCTGATAAACTTAACAGTGGGGGATCTGATAGCCCTTGTGACTTGAAGTCACCTAATGCATGTAATGAAAATCGTCAGGACTATTTTGATTATGACTCAACTAATCCGTTTACAACAAAATTCAGGGCTTCAAATATAATGCCATCTTCAAGGTAAGTTTTGAATGGGGAAGGTTGTGCTATTTATAAAATAAATTCTTTTTATTTTGCTTGGAATTTTTTTCTCTTTTATAATTGCTTATAGAGCCAAGTAATTTTGCATACATCTTTGGAATTGAACTTTTTATCTTGGAAGGATTGAAAGGATAAAAGATTTTTATTCCCTACCCTAGTCTGCTCTCACTTATGTAAGCCAAAACTCACCAAAACTTTGGAGAAACAGCATGCCTTTTGATGAGACATGGTGACAGTGAATAATCCAGGGGTGTGAGTGCAAGCCAGAGATGTATTCCTAGATATTTTCCAGGGATTAAGTCCTGGGCTGTCTGGAGAGGTTTAGAAAACCAGTAGTGGCACATAGTTTGTTGTTTAAGAATTAGTACTGAAATATTAATGTTTCTATTCTGATGATTTCAGGATAGATTTAATAAATATCCTTACTAAATGATTGTTTAGGAATAGTTTTGTGAATGTTCATTGGAATTCAGTGACCCGCATGTATACTGTAAATACCTAAGAGATCTTTATGAAGATGTATAATCATAGGAATAATCATTATGATAAAGATTAGAATTTCAAACTCGTGAGTTTTCAGTTTTATATATACTGCTACTTTTTCTTGTTCCTTAGAATTTGGAACTGTATATATTTAAATGCAATTAATGAATTTTGTAGGTGTGAATGATTCAGTGAGGATAAATAGCTCATGAAGTACATAGTACAAAGCTAGCCCAAATAGGGAACCCTTAAATGGTGAGTAATATAGGTTGAGCATCCCAGTCAGAAAATCTAAAATCCAAAATGCTCTTCCTTAAGAAATGTGGACTTCAGCATTAATGGTTTTATAGTAGATGGAACTCTTGGAATTTTGGATTTTGGAACAGTTTATTAGAGTTTGGATTTTTCAATTGGGAATATTCAACCTGTAAAGTCTGCAAGTATTCCCAAATCCAAAAAGCTTAAAGGCATCTTGGGTAAGGGATACCCTACCTGTATTGTGTTTTTGTGTTGTAAGTCGTTTTATTCATGCGCAGCTCTTTGCTTTGTCCCACTGTAAGCAGCAAGGGTAGACAGTCTCCCTTGGAGGCTCTACTCTCCTCCTCCCTTGTGCATCTTCCATCACATCAAAAGCCATGTATTTAAATTTTGGAAGGGAAATGCGTATTTCTTTCATTCTCTTTTATCAATAAATGGGTATTTGCTGTGGTTTTAGAAGCATCATTCAGTTTTGTTTATAGACTATACCTCAGAGAAATAAATTTTTATCATTGGTGTCAATGTGTTCTTGAAAAGTTTTGAAGTGCTATTCTAAAATGTTTTGTATTGGTATTTCATGTAGTATCCTTCACATCTTTCACTAAGTCCTACATTACAGGGGTAAAAAAAACATATATTAGCTTTTCTCCACTTTTACTGACTTTTCTTTTTGCAGAATGTTGTTGAAAACAACTGTGCAAGATAAGAGATAACTTAGAGATGGAGTAATTTCAGTAATTTTAGAGTTAATGAAAAGCAAGAAGATGGGACATGATAGAAAAATAATATTTTATGTTAGCATTTGAAAAATAATTATAAAAGTAAATATATATTTAATTGCCCTGGACTTGGGCTGCACTCATGGATTGCCACAAGCTTTAAAAGTACGTATGGCCTATTGGTAGATGAAGACTTTGGTTGCGTTACTTCACTATTACTGTTCCTGTTAAAATTAAAGCTGTTTCATGATGTATGTAGAAAATGATTGCATATATATAAAAATAGGTTTTTTTAAATTTTAAGGCCTTTTTCTTCATATTTAGGAGGTGGCAGATATAAGGACAGAAAGGACAGAGTGTATAAATTCCTGGAAGATTCTCATTTTCTCTCATAATCCATCTTTGTGGTAAATGTGAAACGTTTAAATAAAGGGGTTGCTCTAGTTAATAGTGTAAAAAAGAAGAGTTGAATGTAAGTTGACCCAGAGAAGGAATACAGTTCATGTTTTTAGGAAGCAGCTTTGTTTTGGGTTGAATTTGGGCAGATACTGTTAAGATAGTGTGTTCTTTACATAACAGCATCAGCATTCTTGTTTATCCTCCCAGTATCATCCCCCAGTTACTTGGGACTGTTTGAATTTCTCAAGTTAATATCCAAGTCACTTTTGAGGCTATAGACTCAAGTCACTCAAGTCACAAGGACACGTGTTGTGCATTATTTTTCCGATAGTACTGTAGATCTGTTTACAGTCTCCTGGACCCTTCTGACTAGTCTTTGTGAGAACACTGAACAAAGCTGAAGGGGAATGTATAGCTGTGAAGCTGCACTTGGTTTTTGTTGAGGGGATTGGTCCATCTGAGATTGCAGGAACAGAGAAATTCTGCGATAGCTGTCTAAGTGAATAATACTTATGATTAAAACTAGAGAATTTTCTTTATGCAAAAAATTTAAAATTTCTAAGGAACTTTTTTTTAAGAAGTTAGAGTTTTTATTTTTTCATGCAAATGACGTCTGCCTGAAGGAATCATATTGGAAATCACAAAACATACTTTTTTGCTTCTGTGTTTGGAATAGTTCCCCTAGCTATAATAAACAACTCCAGATATCACTGGCTCACCACAGTAAAAGTTGCTCACTTCTGTCACAAAACAGTACATGGAGGTGGGGATGGAAAACATGGCTGCTCTCTTAATGCAGTCATTCAGCACCACATAGTCTCTCAGGTTTCTTTCTTCTTGTAGTGTTACCATTTATCACAAGCCCTCCAAGATCACTGCAGCAGGGAAAGGGAGGGGAGGATCACAGGTGGATCATTTTTGTGTTTCAGGCCTAGTAGTGGTTTGCATTGCTACTCCATACATCCCCTTGGCCAGGGCTCAGTCATGTCCCAGTGCCGCTGCAATCAGTTAAGAAATAGTTTAATTGTGTACCCAGAAGAAAATGGAACTGGGTTGACACAAGGTCAGCTTTCTACTGAGAGGTTTGGAGGCTGGAACACTGGGCATCTGCAGAACTACAGCAGTGTAATTGAGAGAATAGTTGGAATTTTTATAAATTTCAGGAAAATGTTTTATCAGCTTATATTTGGTATTGAGTTGTTTGTGTATCAAAAATGCTGCTACTCTATTTATTGATACAAAAGTAGATTGACGACATACTTATCAGTGAGTTTTACCTTTACCATTTATCAACTGACTCATCAACTAATTTGTTATAGTTGTCCACAATTTGTAAAGCAGCTCTTCTTTGCATCTGCAGAATATCATTTTCTAAAAACAAATATGCTTGTATGATTCTTATACCTTTTAAATAATTTGTTTATAACCACTGATTTTGAGAAATTATCAAAAATAATTTGAAAAGTGGAAATGGTTGGGTGTTTTCAAAAAATTTTTTTTTTCTTTAAGCTGGGACATAGCTTAGACCCTTCTCTTAGGTAGGGATGAGTGGCTAAGTTCTACCTTATTAAAGAGCTAATGGAAAGATAAATATCACTTCTAAGCCTCTTACACAGTCCTCCACAGGTCCAGACCAGGGCTGGCAGCTGAGGCTTGTGGGCAAAGTCTGGCTTGCTGCCTGTTTTTGTAAATAAAGTTGTGCTGGTACACAGCCGCCTGCATCTTTGGGTGGCTATTTTTGTGCTACCGTGGTAGAGTGGATGGTTGTGTAAGAGACCATATGGCCTGAGAAGCCCAAATATTTATTATTTGGCCTTTAACAGGTATAGACTGCTGCCCCAGCAGCAACTGAATGCAGGGGTTCTTTAAGGAGGGCAGAACCAGGAGATAGGAGCAGCTAGGCCCCCACATGTGTGTGGAAGGCCCTGGGCAGGAACAACAAGTTGGACTTTGACTGAAAGAAAGATTCTCTGAATATTAAGTTGCTGAAATTTTTTTAATATATTTGTTATAGAAATTAACATTATTTACCCTACTAAGCAGGGTATGTAAACTATAGTACCTTTTGTTCTATTTAAGAAAACCCAGATCAAAAATACTGGTTTCCAACCCCAAATCCAAACTCTTCTTTCTGAATTCAGGGCTTACTGTATTTCAGACTTTTCTTACCTATCTAACATTTACTATTCCTCATTCTGTTCTTAGTAAGTTAATTTCCTTAGCGTACCTCTCTAACTTGAGGGTCTGGTAAGTCATGCCATCTCCATTCCTGGGCTCAGTTGTGGGCTACACTCAACCTGTCTCTGAGTGCCATCAGTCCATCTATCCTTAATGTTAAGAACTCTAATATTTTCCTGAATAATAACCAGGTGTTTTTGTTTTCTCGATTTCTGTTATTACATAAATCGAAACTGCTATGTGATGTTTATCGTGTCCAGTTCTTAAAAGTCTTCTCCACTGAGCTGGGGAAACTTCCTACGAGTCATGCTGAATTTTCTTTCTTAGAGGCCCCCAGCACCTAGGTCAGTGCACGTCCTATATGCTGATCATCACAGTTTCTTGGAGATTTCTTTTTTCCAAAACCACAGGTTGTTGGATCTCACCTTAGAGGGAATTAGAATCTTTATAGTGAGTGGGTACTGGAATAAAAAAATCAACATTTTAAAAACTTCCTGCTGATTGTCAGTCAAGTTTGAAACTTGCTGATTGAAGTTGTATCACCTTTTTTGTAAGTATTGAATATGTTCTTTTGATGATTGGTTGTGCTAATAAACTCATATTTGAACAGAAGACAACTTAGCGCCACTAGCTTTGCTTACTGGGCAGACAGACCCTAACTGAGTTGATAAGTCAGCTTGGCTAAAATGGATACAAAGAGAAGTAAGAGATTTGGCTGAATAGGTAAAAAGCACCTAAATTAGAGTGGACAGTAAAAACCAGATGAAATATCTATTTAATATTCAGGGTATCAGTGTGCTGAATGGTGTGCAACCTGTGGACAACTGAAGAGGAACTGTGGTATATGCTTTTCTCAGGAGCTCCAGACTCCCTGAGTAAGTTCAGAACACCACCTAGTTCAGACATTTTATTAACATACAGAAGAAATTGCTACCTATGTCTTACTTTGAAATTTTGAAAAAGTCAAGAATATAAGCCTACTCTGTGATAAGCTCATATAATTTGAGGTTAGTGGAGCAGCCAATCAGAGAAACAATGAATGGGAGAGACTCTTACCAGAGAATTTTGCTTAGGGCACAAAGGTGTGTGACTTCCTTCCACTTCCATTACTTTCAGCTTCACTGCAATTATGAATACCAGGCAACAAATTTTTAGTTATCCTAGGATAACTTACTGGTTTGTTTTATAATATTATTCCTCATATGATTGATTTTATTAGAGCATGTATTTCCATTTGTAATATTTGTTGTATGCAAGAGCCTGCCTCCTCTTAGCTGATGAATAGGCCAAAAATTCATTTAGGGCAATACTAAGATCAAAACTCATATTCATCACTCATATTTTATAATTTTGCATGACAGAGTGCCTTTAACATCAGATTGACCTCTTTCCCTCTTTCTCTTTTTTATCCTATTAAAATTCATCAATTCCTATCTATTATTGTGTCCTACCTTTCTCAGGAACATTGGCTTCCAGAATGGATATTTAAGTGTGTTTCTAATTTTCCCAAATAAAAAATCACAATAGGCCTATTAGCAGGTAACCATTATTATGCAATTGTATAAAATGTCCACGAAAAAAATGGTCTTGTATAAGGTTACATTTTGATTTTAAGAAGAATGGTAAACAAATGATCCTAAAGAAAAGATCCTATTCATAGGTTTTAAAACTTCATTTTTATAACGTCCCCTACGAACAATTTTTTTTTCCTGAATGAGTTTAAAGCTCACTCTTTGACATAATAAACCTCATTGTGCATAACATTTATTTTAATAGCAATAATTACTTTTTGTTCATATTTGTCTAAAGATAATTTGCCTGTTATTCATAGTAGGCTGTAAATCTTTTACACAGCCAAAAATTTGCCTCATTTATGAGACAGAAAGCACAAACTCTTGAGATGATTTTTAGAGCCATTAATCCATTAGTGTCCAGGGATTTGCAGAATGTTTCCAATGTAGCAGTGTCCGTGAACATGAAATATATGATGTGATTAGTTCCCATAACACTAACTAGAACTTCTCTGTTTAATTCCCCAGAGACTACTTGAAACTTTTTTACCCTTTGTCATCCTAATACTCATTATATAGGTCTCATTAATTGGTGCATTTCCCAATGGGTTAATTTGCAGATACTAACCATGCCATCCTTTTACTAACTCGCTAATGCAAATTGATATTTATAATCTTAAAATTGAAAACAAAAAAGACAAACTTTGTTATTTTTCTTAAGCAGAGAGATTGAGAAGATTGAGATATAGAGAAATTATGTGTGAGAGAAGAAAACAAGCCAAAAAACCCACAAAAACTACTGTAGGCTAATAAACTGATGTGAAAATTTCTCAATTTACAGCACTTGACAGGTGCTAAAAGAAAAGCATCTTTAATTTTAATGTGTTGTTAGGACCTCTTTAGAGAGACTGTACAAGTTATTAACAAGGTCCTCTGAGACAGGAGACGGGTAATTAACAAGACCTATGGAGATATAGTTTAGGTAATTAACGAGCTCTTAGGCACTGGACACAGGATAACACATAGCGAGTCCAGTAGTTAAAGAGAACAGGTTGTTAGGATATGATCAAATACAAGATAGAGTCTGTAAGTCCTCTGGAGGTTTCTGATAGGAAAGTATTAAGATTATATTCCAGTGACCCCAGTGTGTTAATTTTTGTAAATCAATATGTGAGCTTTTTGGTTCAATGTAGTTTGAGAGAATTTTTTCCTTATAAAATCAACAAGCAGGGGAGCTTGTTAATATAGATTAACATTCTTTGTTAATTGCCAGTAATGAACATGTATATTGAGAAAAATACATTGGAAACACAAATTATATGGTTCTCACTTGTTTTAAACATTTATTATATGTTTTTCATCTGTGGCCTGTAGGTTAACATGTCTGTTCTAGACTAACTTTGCTCCCCTGTTGACATTAAAATGATCAGGATTTAGGCCAGAGGGGAGAATGCCTGGTGCCAGTTTGATTTTTTACTTGTTAGCTCTGGTTCCTCCAGTCAGGCTCTCATAATACCTTTAAGTTTGAGAGTTGATGGTATTCCCAGTTGCAAATATTTGATAGTTATTTCCTGTAGCTATTTTATATTGCTAGGGTATAAATCTTGAGTTTTGGTTCAAAAACCTCCCACAAGTGTTAATACTCTGAAAGTGAAATATCCAAAACCCCTTGTGAATCTTATAGTTCTTTCCATGGCTTCTTGTCTCAGTTTGGCTACTCCAGTTTATCAGGATAATTTTTTTCTGAATTTCAGCTCTGATAATCAAATGATATTTCCATTATAACTGTTTTTTGAGTATTTGCCTTATAAAAAAATCAGACTATTAAGATATCAGTCCTGCTTCTTAAACTTATAGAAGAAAAGGTTTGTAAATATTAGGTCTTAATTTCATGCTAAAGACTGGATTTTTGTATGGATACTGGGGAACCGTGGACATTTTTAAATTGGGTCATGATGATTGAGCTAATGTCTCAGATAGCCTGGCAAGCATGGCGTACTTGTGGTGCAGGGAGGGGGAGGAGAATGACAGGGACACTAGTGAAAAAGCTGCTATGATTATTGAACTAAGTTTGTGCAGGTCCGTTGGCAGTGAGAGTGGAAAAGAAGGGAACATCTTTGTGAAATATTTCTGGGCTAAAATAGACAAGACTTGCCCATTCTACTTTTGGGTGGATGGGGCAGTGGTAGGGGAGAAGAAGCAATCATAATTATTTCAGTGATGTGTCTTAAATTTTATAAAACAGCACTTGGAAAAAAACATATTTAACGCAACAGTGTCAAGTCTATAGTCTTTGAATCAGATATTAGTATTGATGGAAAGGTTTGAGGTGTTTTATTTTTTCCCCCCATGAGGTACTGTCTTATTGTACATCTTTGTTAGAGACCAGGAATATGCGTTTTGAGTTGAGACTAGCAAATTAGTATCAAAACAGTAGCAGTTCTTGACAGTTTGTTTTTCAAACCGTAATAAACTGTCTTTTTTTGAACACAAGAATGCCAATTCAATAACTGCTTATGGATTTACGTATGTAAAGTGTTTTCACTTTAGCTTTGTATTTGTGCATTTTTTCCCAGTGGTGTTGGCTTTACCAAATCTTGAGCCTATTGCACTCCTTCTGGTAGTTTCTCATTAAGAGAATAATTTATATTTCTTACTTCTGTGTGCACCACCTCAGATAGATGCCCTCTTCTTCTGTGCCTAGAACATTCCAGTTGGGCCACTGAGACCACATTGGCAATAATTAATTTTTTTTTAAATAACAAAAGTTTCACCTTTAGAAATATAGATAATGTTTTTGTGTATTTAATTTATGGTTGTAGTGTTACCTCGTGACCAGGTTTTTTTAAATAGCTTCTGGTGATATAAAATGAAGCAGTTAATTTGATAATGAAGAAAGTTTTCCTTATATATATTTAATTGGTTTCTAAGAATAATAGGATCCAGACATTTGACATTTGTGTCTTTGAACTTACATTTTTAAGGGTGAATTATTCCTCTTTGATTTGTGTATTAAATATGTTACTATAGCTGTGTTCACAGATAATCCCCATGACTTGGGAGGCAGAGGCAGGAGGATGGCAAGTTCGAGGTCAGCCTGGGCAATTTAGTGAGACTCTGTCTCCAAAAAAAAGGAAGAGCTTGGGATGTGGTTCAGTGATTAAGCACCCCTGGGTTCAATCCCCAGTACTGCCAAAACCCCACAAATGTTACTATATAAGTATACATAAATATGTAATATCTGTTAAATATGTATCAGCAATTATTTAAATCAGTTCGACCTTCTTAGAGTAAAACAATTCAAATCGCCAGTTTTTGTTTATGGCTAAACAAATGTGTGTAAAGCTGCACTAGGGCTAGAGGTTTGTATTTATGGAGCACTAAATCCTAGCCATACCAGCAATGGAGAGGACAGGAAGAAATGACCCATAATCAATACAGAATGAACTGTGTTGAACAGAAGAAAGTGAAGTTTGCTGTGGAAAGGTGGAGGAAAAAGCAGTTCAGTCTCCTGGAAGTTGAGAAGTAACCTTTGAGGAAGAGACCTTTGAGTTTGGTCTTGACCATTGAACATGATTTTATGCATTGGGGAATGAGTTGGTAGACACCTCTGTTTTAGAAAATATCAAGAAAGCTCATTAAAAAATGGTTAGATGCATTTTGAAGGGATATTTTATTAATAGTGACTACACTATTATGTCTTTACCTACTAACCACTGAGTAATTTCACGATTTCTTTTCTAGTTGGAGTTATGGAGCAATATCTATGTCTGTCATTCTCAGCCTGGTAGGTTCCTGAGGAAGTATGTTTGCTACTGTAGGCGACCAAGGAGCCAATTAGCAAGTGCCCTGCAGCAGCTCGACATTAAGTATAATGAACTCTTTGTTATGGAGCCTGGTATGGGAATGGGGCTATTCAGGTTAATCACATATTTTGTTTATTGGATGCATACAAAGTGTTTGTTTCTCAAAGATTTTTCATCTTCAAAGAAATTAATTACCCAAAATTATTAAAAATGAAAATCATGCTAAACATTATTTTTTAAGTTTGGATTCACAAGTATGTTTCATTCACTTCTTCCAGTGAAGGATTTTACAATGTAACATTTTACAATGTTACAAGGATTTTACAATGTTAAAAGAATGTTCTGAAGGGAGTCTAGTCAGGTCTGGGTTTGGCACTCTCTGTAATAGCTGTATGACCTTACAGCTTTTCACAGCTACATATTTTGAACTGTAAAATGGGATAACAGTCTTAGTGGATGCACAGGAAGTGCTGAGGGTGGTGCTGGCCACATAGGGTATCTGAAAATGGGGCTTTTGCTATGATCGTTTCACTCAGCATCAACATATCAATTGTTTTCAATGAATTGGGTGGAATTTTTCGAAGTAATAATATATTCTCAATTTAAAAATAAATCTTATATTAGAATTTTTCAGGAAGGCAGTTCAAACTTTTATAATAAGATGGATAAGTGCAGCATAATATTGAAAATTCCTTAGAACATTTCAGAATCCCCTTTGGGAAAGGGGTACATAGCAGACTTAGGAATTTACACAAGACTAGTGTATTTTTTTTTTTTTTTGGTACTAGGAATATAATTCAGGGGTGCTTTACCACTGAGCTATATCTCCAGCCCTTTTTAAATTTTTTTTTATTTTGAGACAGGGTCTCACTAAGTTTTTGAGGCTGGAGGCTGGCCTTGAACCCGCAATCCTCCTGTCTCAGTCTCCAAGTTACGGATCACAAGCACATCCCATCGTGCCTGGCCTTGTGTGTCTCTTATAACCAAGATTTGGAGGAGGGCTCTTTTATTTCTTTATACGTGAAAGTGCTTCCTTTTTTTCTTTTCACTAAGAGTATATGATAGTGCCTGAGCAGTCTCTGGATTTCAGGTTCTTTAATATATCTGAAGTAATATTTATATTTTTTAATTTTCTGTCAGCCTAATCTATTCCTTACTGATCAAAAAATACATGACCAAAATTAAATATTCTTATATTGTCATTAAGTTATTTTGTGGAATATCTCTTGTACTTATAGACATGGGTAAGATCTTATAATGTCACCTCCTTTGGGTCTGTGTCTTTGGACTATGAGACAGTAGGTATAAGGTGACTTTCTAAGATAAAGATGTTTGCTTTCAAACTTGATATAAAGGATAAAAATTTTTATCCTCTCTTTGTTATGTATCACTTTCCTTTCTCATGTAAGAATTCTGTTGATTCTTTGATTCAAAGAATGCATAAGGCAGAGTGTCTGTCACAAAATATGTAATTACTAGTGCTAATAGGTGGTTCCATGGTAAGTGCTCATAGAAATGGAAGTCACAGGAGGGTAGTGGACAGAATTAGACAGCCTAGGCATTATGGAGTAGGTAGAATTAGCAGCATCTCAAAAGGATGGATCTGTGAGGAGAGAGAAGAAAGGGCTTTTGGGGAAAGGAAAAGATGAGTTCTTTGAGGGACTGTCAAGGACCCAGCCTACCTAAAACTATTAAAGATAGTGGAGATGGGACTTAAGGAACTTCTTAGGAATTCTTATACTCAAGTTTGTACCTAATTTTTAAATAAAGTATGAATAGTTTGTGGCTCCACACTTGAATGATACTAAGAAATTGTCTTGTATGAACATTCCCAACAGGGACACTGATGTTGCATGCCTGATATGTGTCTAAAAAGGACCGAGACGCATGAATTCAAAGATGCCAGTGAGACTGCATTCTTAAGTGTCATTTTAGATGGAGAACAAAATCTTTTTGCCATGAAAAGTAATTTCAATTATATCACTTACAGGATCGGGACAATGGCAAAGGAACCTGTAGCTACTCAAGTATATCAAAGCTGCAGCCTTTAACTTAGTGGGGACCTGTGTTCTTGAATAGTATTTTTTTCTTTACGAAGAAACATTTAGAACAAGCTGAGATGTGTGTGTGTGTGTGTGTGTAGTATAACTTACAATTTCTAATAAGATTATTATTCATTTGTTGGGGGACCTGGAGAGTATTATTTTTCATACAAAAATGTATTCTTTTCCATTGAAAATATAATTCCATAGCCCTGTTGAAACACACTCTTAATTGATAAATGTGTTTGTAGGCTGGGCTTCTCAGCGTGGCATGTAGAATATGGAAAAGTCCTCAAGTCACCAGCAGCTCTGCTGTCAAAACAAAGTATATGTAGGAGCCTGTCCCTCACTCCAGGGAGGGCCCTGAGAAGTCTGGCTGCTTTGGATACACACCTTGAAGGCTCTGCAGAGCAGGGGTGCTTGCTGGCCAAGGCCCTTGCTACAAGTTGTTAAAGAGCAATCGAGGCCTCTCTGGGATCAGAAGGCACCATAGCTTCCTTTCTAGGACATGGCTTTTTCTTAGACACAGAAAGATTCACCTTGGGTTGTCTTGGCCAAGGGTGTTGTGGGCACTCTAGCCTTTTTCACCTGGTCCAGAGAAGCCCAGGGTCACCTCATCCTCACCCTCATGAAGGAGTCTCCTCTGCCCAGGCTTCCTCACCCTCTCCTCACAGGGGAAAGTAGATGAAGACTGCTGAGTTGGTCTTAATCTCATAGACAGATAGAGACTGTGCTGATTCTAGTCCCACCAAAGAGGCTGGAACCTGTTCTCATCACTTCTTCCTTATTCCACCGTTTTACTTCAAAAATCAGAAGGACTTGATCACAAGAAACCAAAACAAAAACAACAATTACTAGTATATGTGACAGATGGCAGGCTAGTGTCTGCTCAGAGCAACAGGGTAAGCAAAAAAAACTGCCCCAAGTAACAAAAAGTTCTGTTTACATTAAGAGATATATGATGCAAAAATTCATCTGAATTTTTAAGTTTAAGTTCAGATGGCAAAGAAAGTTTTGCTTGTTATTGGATTTAGTCTTGTCATGTAGTACAGGGTACTAAAGGGGGAAAGGTTTGAGAAGCTTAGATTTAAAGAAATTGAGTTTGGAAATTTGTGAATTGTTTGTCCTTGAAATAATTACTGTCTCTTCTTCACCTGGAGGAAGTAGTACATTAAACTTAGTGAACATTTTACTCTTGATGAAACATGTTCTTAATTTCAAGGACATCCTTAAATCCTCCAGTTTTTGGTCTTTCTTCAATAACATACTATTCAGTATAGAAAAGCAACCAGGTCCAAATTTGCTGTCCGTGCTGTTTGGTGAAACTGACCACAAGTTTTAATTGTCTTGCCTCTGAGATCTCATAAAAGATATCCTATGAGAATATTAATAAGAAAATTACTGTTAATCCCCATAGACACTTAGTTCTGTTTTGTCATCAGAGTGTTTCATATGCATGCCCAGTCCCAGGAGAGATAATATGTATTTTACTCTATAATATCATTAATTTGATTGGTCCTGAGTTCTTTGCTTTTTTTCTTAAAAAGAAAGAAGGAAAAAAAATCACTGAGTTTCACCTTGTCTTCTAAGTTCCATGTGCTTGTGTTCGTTTCTATTATGGAAATGTGCTAATAAACATTGTGTTACTGGTGCAGTCTCTCTGTGGACACTTTACTTTTTTAAGGCTTTGAAAAGAATATTATTAAAAAAACATATAAAAGACTCCTTTAACATGTAACCTTTATGGAATAAGAACTGGATTTACCAGAAGAATCTCAAATTAATCAGTCTTGTGGTTAAATACCTAACCTGTTTGACGTCCTGGATAAATTGGCTAGTTGAATTGATTTTATTGGAAGCCCACCAATTTGAAAACTTATTTCAGTTTTTAGTGGCAATTGTAAATATTAGAATAATTCTTTCTATCTTAAAAGAACTGAAAAATATTCTCAGATATAGAATATATTCTCAGGATATATTTTCAGGAAAACAGTTTCTTCTGCTCTTGAGTAACTTCACATCTCGTTGGTTGAATTTGAATTGACCCACTATTGATTTACTTATTCAACTCTTATCCCAGTTTCTGCAGATTTTTATTAAATACTGGTATTAAGGTATTCATTCATTTATTACACATCTGCCATGCAATGGACACTGTCAGATACTGGGATGGAAAGGTTAATGAGATCTGGTTCCTTCCTTTAAGCAGAGTCCAGTAAGAAGGGATGGGAAGCCTGAGGGGGAAGGGAGATACAGAGAAAGCCATCTTTTGTACCTTATGTTTGAATCACACCTTGTCATATGAAACATTTTCATATTCATTTCTTCTACCCCTCTGCTAATCTTAATTCTTTGAAATAGATGGTGGCATTTCTGTCTTTTAAATTTTATTGTTTGAAATATTGAAGAGTTGAGTAGGTTGTGCCTGGGCATCAAGTGTTGTCCGGTCAGTCTGCAAAGATGAATTGGTACAGTCTGAAGGAAGGGCTTTTAAAACCAGGCTAAAAAAGTATGTCATTATTCCAGGAAGTTAGAGGCCATAAGTTTTTTGATAGTTGGGTAAGTAGGATAGACTTGATGAGAAGGCAGTGGTCAGCCTGCCTAGGTAGACTGGATGAGGAGGGTCGAGACTGGTAAGAGGCTGTTGTGTGCTCTAGGTAAGAGGTATTGGGTCTTATAATGGAAAGGAAACTATGCCAATGAGTAGCAGGGGGGTAATGAGAGATCATGTCCAGAGCTGAGTAGGGGGAATGGGTTTACAAAGCAGGCCAGACTGAGGATTGGGCTTCAGGGTGTCTCAGTGCTTTACTTTGGGTGCTCAGAAGTCTGCTTGTTCCAGAAGGAGGAGGAAAACCCAACAGATGATCTGAAAGAGAGGTGCATATATATTTCCAATTTGGGGCTTTTGCCAGACATTTGTGAACATGGTATTATAAAGGATAAAGAATGTGGTTAACAAGATGTAGTAGATTTAGTAGTCCTCCATCTGGTCAGTGGTGGCAGCCAAGATAGTGGAGAAAATGGAATCACAAGGGTAAAGTAGAGGAAAGGCCTGAAAACAGCCTTAGGAAGTTAAGGGTGAAAAGAAGAAGGTGACAAGGAGAAGGAGTGCTGGGAATACAGGGGAAACTACGCTGCCAGAAGAGAGTCCCTGGAGGGAGGAAGGAAGAGCCATTGTAGGAGATGGAGCTGAGGGGTCGAGCGACTGTCCTCATGCAGGTAGTTTTTGGTGACCTTCACCAAGGAAGCAGTGAGTCCTCAATGAGAACTGGGGATGTGATGTAGATTGCATTGGGTGAGTGAGACTAAGTCACAAAGCCAGCAAGGGTTTCTGAGGGGTGCTTTGGAGATTGGCAAAGGACTAGTCATGGACTATCTGAGAGGCATTGGGCCAGAAATATGCTCTGGTGAGAGGTGAGTAAATATCAGTGTGTTGGGGAGAGTTCTCTCCTTGGAGGGAGGGAGAAAGGGTGAGCATTGAGCAGGTGGGATTTGAGTGCAGAGAAGATTTTCAGTGAGTTACTTAACTCTGTTTTATTGACCACTGTTCCTTTGGAAACATGTCCAGAGAAATTGTTTGTGGAAATGTGTTATAAATTGTAAGGCAGTGTAACTATGAGGTGGTATTGTTCAGATCCAGGTCACTTCAGTCATACCACTTCAGGAGCAATGAATCCTTAAAAGTATAATTCTAAATCAAAAATAATTTTGAGCATAAAGTGCTCTAGCCTTGTGAAGTCAGGAAGTTTTAATTTTTCTTTTCCCTTTTTATTTTTTTCTTTTTGTGGTTAGCAGTGAATTGTCATTCATAAGTAAATACGGAGCATAAGCCAGAAATTGAAGGGAAAAGGAAAGTGTAGATAGTTCATATACTTAAATTGTGATTCTTTCTGAGAATCAGAAAAATCCTTTTTCTTCAATCATTCTAAATTATTGAGTGAATAATTTGTGGCATTTGTTATATATATATATCATTGTGTATATATATATCATTGTATATATATATATATATATATATATATCATTGTATATATATCCTATATCATTTGAATCCTAGCAGGAAACAAAGGATATATTCAAAATGGATAGTTGAAGAGAGTTTGGTGAAGAGGTGTGGTCAGGGTTCAGGATGTCAGGAAGGGCTAGTGTAGCACCAGAGCCCAGCACTGCCTAGAAGGTGCTGCCATACTTAGGTGTCAGAATAGCTACAGAGGCGGCCATGGGGAGGGACTGAGGAGGTGATGGCATGGACCATGGCTAGGGATATCACACCCATCTCCCCTTCTCTTGGTGCTCCAGTTTTCAAGGAAGCCAGAGGGGGAAACTGGGTGGTGCACTGTCCAAAGATCAGCCTCCTTGGGAGAGGGGGTGGGGTCATTGTGGATCAGGATGGACAAACAGAATAATAAGCAGGGTTATTTCAAATCCTGTTGTTTTTTTAGCCATTGTTCTACAACTGAGTCTAAGACTTATCATCATTTCTGGTTGGGAGAATCCTCAGGAAGTTGCATTGATTCCTTGAAATCCACCAAGAAACAGAGTAAGACCACACAACTTAGAGCCTCTCTAGGCAAGAAGAAAAGTATGTGACCAAAGAGCTTGGACTGTGGAGCTGGGATGCCTTTCTTTGAATTTTGACACTGACACTTAATTACTATGTTACCTAGGGTAAACTTCTTAACTTCTCTGCCCATTTCCTCATCTGTAAATGGAAATAAAAACAGCCTCATAAGTACTAATCATACTTAGAGCTAATGTCGTTCTGTACTTCATCACAAAATAGAGATGAGCTATAAATGAAGCATTTCTCTTTTCTTTTTGGACTCATTAGGGTCCCTGTGGTGTTGCAGTTCTCAGCACACACCTCCTCCACCCGCTTTTGTCACTGAAGTGAAGCCCTGGGTCTCTAGAGCCCACTCAGCTAAAGATCAATAGGAAGATGGCCTTTGAAAATTACTGGTGTTGATAGCTTAAAGTTAGATTTACTTCCCAAACACAGTAAGGAATTGACTTGTGTTTGAGAAAGCTATTCCTCTTACTATCCCCGCCTTCCCCCCTTCCTACCAGGTGGCACACCTCTGGAGTTTACAAATAGTTTGAATTCACTTATTAAAAACAAAATGGGTTAAGCTGTAGGCCAGAATGCACTTTGATTTATAATTTCAGCAGTAATGGGGTTTGGAAAGCTCACATGAAAGGTACAGTGATAACTCTAGTCACAGTTGATTTTGAAAGTCTTCCAGAGAGCTTTGTGTGGTTATATGCCTTCAAATTGAAAGATTTAAAATTCTAGAGCCAGAGAGTTACACAGCTTGCATTGATTTATAGTAATGCTATAACCATTTTTGATAGATCTTTATCCTTATGTATTTTTTTTTTGTCTTTACAAGTACTTCACACTTTTTCACTGAATGGTCTTTCCCCTTCTTAGTTATTCTTTCTCTAAAAGAATGTATGTATGTTCTTTAAAAAAGAAAAGAAACCTTTACCACTGCTGAAGTGATCAGTTTTATCACTTTATAAAGGTGGTTTATTTTTCTGACCTATATGTGGGAGATTAGTCCATAGCACAAATTGAAGAGCAATTTTAATTTCCCATCAACTTGCTTCTACTATCTTTACTCATTATTAATTTTAACTTTGAGATAAATTAATAAGTGTATAGAAGATATACCAGTAATTCTTAGAAATTTAATATTTGAAAATTATTTCAAAGTTTAAAATTAGTTTATTTGGAAAAATTCTTGAAAATTTAAAAATATCATGAAATAAAACTATCAAGCTTTTGCCTAAAAACTTCTTCAGAATATTAAGCTTAGCACATTTTATTGGTTTAAAATTTTTTAAATTATTAGTTTGAAATATTTCTATCAGTTTAAAAGTTATTTTAAAATCTGTTGCCTCCAAACTTCTTCAGTTCTGACTTCTAAAATTAATTTCTTAAATTCTGGAGTTTCAGTTTATTTATACCTTTTTTTCCGCATGAGCATGTCGTAAGTTTATTTAGTACCTGATTAGAAACACCACTTTCTGGCCTGTCAGCAGCTCAGCTGAGCAGTCAGGCTGTATTATTCAATATCTTGTCTGACATGAGGACAGCAGTCCAAAGAGAAAGATATCACAAATTGGTGCCACACTTCGATAAATAGAGACATTTTATTTTCACCAAGCTAATTCAATCCAGTTCAGTTAACTCTTTTTTTCCCCCTTAAGGACAGATCAAAAAAGGCAGCCATGAGTGACAGCGTTCTTATGGGTTTGACATGTTAGTGTGTACAAAGCTGACCCGAGGGAGGGGCTTTGCCTTTGGATTTCAGACAATGCCCCGTTCAGGGCGGGCCCTCTCCCTGGCCTACTCTGTGCTCAGCTGGGGACCTCAGATCCCTAGCAGGCTCAGGTACAATGGGAAGGGGCTGGGGCTCAGGGCCCCAGGTGCTCTTCCCCTCACAGTAGTGCCTTTTAAGTTTAATTATTCTTAAGAATTTTCAGACATTTTTAAGGAGGTCATTGAGTTTCATTTTAGTTCCATAAGTGAAAGCGATTGGATATTACATATTATTAATTTGGTGATTTTGGTAAACTCTTTGTTCTAAATGCCTCTGCCTTAAAATCCCTTATTACAACAAATGTAATGCCTGAGTTTCTGTTTCTTAGTTCAGTGATTTCTTCCTGAGGCGCATATTTAAATTTATCATCATAACATTGTTCACTCTAGAGGATGCAGTGGGATGGCTTGTGCCACCAAACACGAGACACTTCAAACAGTGTTTATGAGAGAAAGTTCACATCACCAAGAAATTGCCTCTTGCTCAGTGGCTCAGGTCTGAGAGCCTCCTCTTGGGCCTCAGAGCCCTCCAGGGCACTTTCCCCTGAAACTGCTCTTGCAGTGTCCCACTGTGAACACACTGTCTAGCAGCCCTGGGCTGTGCCATATGTCTGCAGTGTCTTTCTTTCTAGCCTGCCAAACCTGTGCTTCATGGACTTTGAAATCCTGCCTGGCTTGATCAACTGCTATGAGAGTGCATGGCCTGCCTCAATGCCGTCTCCCTGCCTCTCGCTTGACCAAGCCTTTCTCACAGTGAGGTTTATTGTCTGGTCAGTCCATGTGGCCTCAGTGTCCAGGTCTTCTACAGTGTAGCCAGCACCCATGAAGATCTGTTTACAGAGAATGGAACTAGGGCTGTGGTTACAAGGACAGATTTTAAAGCCAGACAACTCCACCAGTTAAGACAACTCACAAATTGTCTAACCCAATTTGCTCCCTTATTTTTAAAATGAACGTATGGAAGAAATGATGATACGTACTGTATGACACTCTTAAGGGTCATGGAGATTAACTGAGTTGATTTTGATAAAGTGCTTAAAATGTTGTCAGGCCCAGATTAAGTGCCATGTAATGTTTATTTACTAACTTATTGAACATGTTCTACCTACTAGTTACTGTTTTTACATATTAAATCATTTAATCTTCACAGTAGTCTCATGTGGTAGGTTCTTTTGCCATTCCCAGTTTACTGAAGAAGGAACTCAGACAATTAAACTTAAATAATTTTGCATAAAGTCACATGGCAAGTACAGGGCAGAACCAGGATTTAAATTCACACCACTTGGCTTTGGGGGCCCCCCAACCATTTCTTTGCTCATGAGCACCTTGGTACACTGTCAGACCCGAGTGTAAATCACCTTGTCCTTGAGAGTATCACAGTCAAATGGAGAAGGACAGAACAGAATTGTGTTTCTTGACCCTTCAGAAAATGTGGAGAGAGAATGGGGCAAGGAGGAATTAGCCCCCTGGACTCTTCTGCTGACTAGCTGGGATTCAGAATTGGAGAGGTTGGAAGTCACAGGTGTCAGCAGCTGCTCCCATGGCCCTCTAGGCCTAGGTGGACTTTTGAGGTTGTCTTTGGGGATTTTTCGATGTTTTCTTTTCAGTGACTCTTTTGTCAGGCGTTTGAGGCTTTGCTGGTACAGCAACACCAGTCCAGGACCATGCAGAACACCAAAAAACATGGTAAGCTATAGGGAACGAGAAAATGTGGCAGCCATCTAAGCCTGGAAATGAATGAACTCTGGATATTTAAATCACGGGTCTACTGAGTCATCCTGGGTTGCTGAAATACCACATTTATCCCAGGAGCTCTACCTAGTAAAGGTCAGCAACTAGTTCTTGGAAGCAGGTGCCACAGATCTTAGCCATAACAAATGAAATCTTGGCTATGGGGAAAATTCTCTTGATGTGTTGTGCACTCATGTATGCCTTGCAGATTTTGCAGTATGGGATATGTGTCTGTTGTTAAAAATTATTTTCCAGACAGGAATCCATGTCTGTGATTTCTGTCACACAATCAGAAGTTCTAAAGTAAATTTCTTACATCTTCAGAGGATTCCAGTTATTTTGCTGATAATATACAGATAATGGAAAAATACATATCTTAACTGTTGTCTTTTTTTTTTAAATATGTGTGGAATGCAAAGGCTTCTAGTTCAGTAATGCTTTGTAGCGGATTCTAAGGCTAATACTCTTAAGTGCTGTGCAAAAATTCAATGTGTAGAGTACTGATGAAATATTTACTCATCAGATGGCTTTGAAGTTGAGCTTCTTTGGGGTTGTAGTCCCCTTCCTAATGGACATGTTTCAAAGATGAAAATGGTTAGAGCCTTCAGCTATGATGTTTTCTTATTCTCTGTATGGAAGAAATCTGTTTTGTTTTTAGGTCCATTTCAGTTTTAAGTTTTGAAAGCTAGCTGCTTAGAAATCATATTAATGATAGAAATGATTCCTATACTCAGAACTCATTCTTATTGATAGGGTAATTAATGTTTTGAAAGTTAAATTTTCTAGTATTTTATACAAAGAGTGCTTAATGCTTTTATTCTGCAATTTTTCTATTCTTAAGTTCAGATAATGCTAAAGTTAAAGGCTAAAGGTAAGTGTGTTTATATACATAAGAAGAGTAATATAAAAGCAAGTAAAATAAAATCACTATGCTTAAAGACGTGTGGAAATGATGTATTTCAATGTGTGATGTATGGTTCTTCGGTTTTGATAATAACTGAAGAGTTTACCTGCAGAGTGTAAAATCATAGATACTTGAAGAATGTTGAGTAAACACTGTCTTCTGCATCTTGGATTAAACTTGGATTAAACTTCACTAAGGACTTCAGAAGTTTTTATGGCATTGTTGGTTAAGAATTTTCTATTTGGGGGGCTGGGGTTGTAACTCAGTGGTAGAGTGCTTGCCTAGCATGTGTGAGGCACTGGGTTCGATTCTCAGCCCCACATAATAAAATAAATAAAACAAAAATTGTGTCTACCTACAACTAAAAATACTTACAAAAAAAAAGTATTTTCTCTTTTTGTTTCCTCCATTAGGACCATGGTACACTTCTAACATTTACATTTGTGTTTTATTACTTAGTTTTCACATGAATCCGACAAGCAATGAAGACCTCAGGAAAATCCCGGTAAGTTGCCGAGGGGTTAGAGAATTACCAGACACAAGCCCATCTCCTCTCTGGCACATGTTCTTAAAAATGCCTCTGTCTCTTTGAATATCTTAGCTGCCCAAGTACTGCAGATCAGGGTGGTAATTTTGGAAGAAAGAGAGAAAGTGAAATTCAGACTTGCCTTTTATATACTAGAGGGTGTGGCTTCTGTATATGATCAATTAAAGTTCCAGTGAACAGTTATAATTAGAGCCAATTTAAAGTGCACAGATTTTGCTTACAGGCTGTTTTGAAATTAATATGAAAGCTGTATGTCAAAGTCAGCATCATAGTTATGAAATAAGAGCATGGGGCAAAGACGGATGTTTTTTTGTTGTCGGGACAAGGACTGAAGAAAGAATATGCTGTTTGTTAACGGTCAACAATAGAAAAAGCACCCGGGCAAGAGAC